>NC_056744.1:872322041-872424541 GCF_019279795.1 Protopterus annectens
CCCACAGAACAAATTAATGTCCGAATGTAGGCTACCCAAAGAACAAATTAATGTCTGAATGTAGGCTAACCACAGAACAAATTAATGTCCGAATGTTGGCTAACCAAAGAACAGATTAATCTCCGAATGTAGGCTAACCACAGAACAAATTAATGTCCAAATGTAGGCTAACCACAGAACAAATTAATGTCTGAATGTAGGCTAACCACAGAACAAATTAATGTCTGAATGTAGGCTAACCAAAGAACAAATTAATGTCCGAATGTAGGCTAACCACAGAACAAATTAATGTCTGAATGTAGGCTAACCACAGAACAAATTAATGTCCGAATGTAGGCTAACCAAAGAACAAATTAATGTCCGAATGTAGGCTAACCACAGAACAAATTAATGTCCGAATGTAGGCTAACCACAGAACAAATTAATGTCCGAATGTAGGCTAACCACAGAACAAATTAATGTCTGAATGTAGGCTAACCACAGAACAAATTAATGTCCAAATGTAGGCTAACCACAGAACAAATTAATGTCCGAATGTAGGCTAACCACAGAACAAATTAATGTCCGAATGTAGGCTAACCACAGAAGAAATTAATGTCTGAATGTAGGCTAACCAAAGAACAAATTAATGTCCGAATGTAGGCTAAACATAGAACAAATTAATATTCAAATGTAGGCTAACCACAGAACAAATTAATGTCTGATTGTAGGCTAACCACAGAACAAATTAATGTCCGAATGTAGGCTAACCACAGAACAAATTAATGTCCGAATGTAGGCTAGCCAAAGAACAAATTAGAGTCCAAATGTAGGTTAACCACAGAACAAATTGATGTCCGAATGTAGGCTAACCAGAGAACAAATTAATGTCTGTATGTAGGCTAACCACAGAACAAATTAATGTCCGAATGTAGGCTAACCACAGAACAAATTAATGTCCGAATGTAGGCTAACCACAGAACAAATTAATGTCCGAATGTAGGCTAACCACAGAACAAATTAATGTCTGAATGTAGGCTAACCACAGAACAAATTAATGTCCGAATGTAGGCTAACCACAGAACAAATTAATGTCCGAATGTAGGCTAACCACAGAACAAATTAATGTCCAAATGTAGGCTAACCACAGAACAAATTAATGTCTGAATGTAGGCTAACCACAGAACAAATTAATGTCCAAATGTAGGCTAACCACAGAACAAATTAATGTCCGAATGTAGGCTAACCACAGAACAAATTAATGTCCAAATGTAGGCTAACCACAGAACAAATGAATGTCCGAATGTAGGCTAACCACAGAACAAATTAATGTCCGAATGTAGGCTAACCACAGAACAAATTAATGTCCGAATGTAGGCTAACCAAAGAACAAATTAATGTCCGAATGTAGGCTAACCACAGAACAAATTAATGTCTGAATGTAGGCTAACCACAGAACAAATTAATGTCTGAATGTAGGCTAACCACAGAACAAATTAATGTCCGAATGTAGGCTAACCAAAGAACAAATTAATGTTCGAATGTAGGCTAACCACAGAACAAATTAATGTCTGAATGTAGGCTAACCACAGAACAAATTAATGTCTGAATGTAGGCTAACCACAGAACAAATTAATGTCCGAATGTAGGCTAACCACAGAACAAATTAATGTCCAAATGTAGGCTAACCACAGAACAAATTAATGTCCGAATGTAGGCTAACCAGAGAACAAATTAATGTCCGAATGTAGGCTAACCACAGAACAAATTAATGTCCGAATGTAGGCTAACCACAGAACAAATTAATGTCCAAATGTAGGCTAACCACAGAAAAGATTAATGTTCGAATATAGGCTAACCACAAAACAAAATAATGTCCAAATGTAGGCTAAACAAAGAACAAATTAATGTCCGAATTTACGTTAACCACAGAACAAATTAATGTCCGAATGTAGGCTAACCAAAGAACAAATTAATGTCCAAATGTAGGCTAACCACAGAACAAATTAATGTCCGAATGTAGGCTAACCACAGAACAAATTAATGTCCGAATGTAGACTAACCACAGAACAAATTAATGTCCGAATGTAGGCTAACCAAAGAACAAATTAATGTTCGAATATAGGCTAACCACAGAACAAATTAATGTCCGAATGTAGGCTAACCACAGAACAAATTAATGTCCGAATGTAGGCTAACCACAGAACAAATTAATGTCCGAATGTTGGTTAACCACAGAACAAATTAATGTCCGAATGTAGGCTAACCACAGAACAAATTAATGTCTGAATGTAGGCTAACCACAGAACAAATTAATGTCTGAATGTAGGCTAACCACAGAACAAATTAATGTCCAAATGTAGGCTAACCACAGAACAAATTAATGTCCAAATGTAGGCTAACCACAGAACAAATTAATGTCCGAATGTAGGCTAACCACAGAACAAATTAATGTCCGAATGTAGGCTAACCACAGAACAAATTAATGTCCGAATGTAGGCTAACCAAAGAACAAATTAATGTCCAAATGTAGGCTAACCACAGAACAAATTAATGTCCGAATGTAGGCTAACCACAGAACAAATTAATGTCTGAATGTAGGCTAACCACAGAACAAATTAATGTCTGAATGTAGGCTAACCACAGAACAAATTAATGTCCAATTGTAGGCTAACCACAGAATAAATTAATGTCCGAATGTAGGCTAACCACAGAACAGATTAATGTCCGAATGTAGGCTAACCACAGAACAAATTAATGTCCGAATGTAGGCTAACCACAGAACAAATTAATGTCCAAATGTAGGCTAACCACAGAACAAATTAATGTCCGAATGTAGGCTAACCACAGAACAAATTAATGTCCGAATGTAGGCTAACCACAGAACAAATTAATGTCTGAATGTAGGCTAACCACAGAACAAATTAATGTCTGAATGTAGGCTAACCACAGAACAAATTAATGTCCGAATGTAGGCTAACCACAGAACAAATTAATGTCCAAATGTAGGCTAACCACAGAACAAATTAATGTCTGAATGTAGGCTAACCACAGAACAAATTAATGTCCGAATGCAGGCTAACCACAGAACAAATTAATGTCTGAATGTAGGCTAACCACAGAAAAAATTAATATCCGAATGTAGGCTAACCAGAGAACAAATTAATGTCCAAATGTAGGCTAACCACAGAACAAATTAATGTCTGAATGTAGGCTAACCACAGAACAAATTAATGTCTGAATGTAGGCTAACCACAGAACAAATTAATGTCCGAATGTAGGCTAACCACAGAACAAATTAATGTCCGAATGTAGGCTAACCACAGAACAAATTAATGTCTGAATGTAGGCTAACCACAGAACAAATTAATGTCCGAATGTAGGCTAACCACAGAACAAATTAATGTCTGAATGTAGGCTAACCACAGAACAAATTAATGTCCGAATGTAGGCTAACCACAGAACAAATTAATGTCTGAATGTAGGCTAACCACAGAACAAATTAATGTCTGAATGTAGGCTAACCACAGAACAAATTAATGTCCGAATATAGGCTAACCACAGAACAAATTAATGTCTGAATGTAGGCTAACCACAGAACAAATTAATGTCCAAATGTAGGCTAACCACAGAACAAATTAATGTCCGAATGTAGGCTTACCACAGAAAAAATTAATGTCCGAATGTAGGCTAACCACAGAACAAATTAATGTCCGAATGTAGGCTAACCACAGAACAAATTAATGTCCGAATGTAGGCTAACCACAGAACAAATTAATGTCCGAATGTAGGTTAACCACAGAACAAATTAATTTCCGAATGTAGGCTAACCACAGAACAAATTAATGTCTGAATGTAGGCTAACCACAGAACAAATTAATGTCCGAATGTAGGCTAACCACAGAACAAATTAATGTCCAAATGTAGGCTAACCAAAGAACAAATTAATGTCTGAATGTAGGCTAACCACAGAACAAATTAATGTCCGAATGTAGGCTAACCACAGAACAAATTAATGTCCAAATGTAGGCTAACCACAGAACAAATTAATGTCTGAATGTAGGCTAACCACAGAACAAATTAATGTCCGAATGTAGGCTAACCACAGAACAAATTAATGTCCAAATGTAGGCTAACCACAGAACAAATTAATGTCCGAATGTAGGCTAACCACAGAACAAATTAATGTCCGAATGTAGGCTAACCACAGAACAAATTAATGTCCGAATGTAGGCTAACCACAGAACAAATTAATGTCCGAATGTAGGCTAACCAAAGAACAAATTAATGTCCGAATGTAGGCTAACCACAGAACAAATTAATGTCCGAATGTAGGCTAACCACAGAACAAATTAATGTCCGAATGTAGGCTAACCACAGAACAAATTAATGTCTGAATGTAGGCTAACCACAGAACAAATTAATGTCTGAATGTAGGCTAACCACAGAACAAATTAATGTCTGAATGTAGGCTAACCACAGAACAAATTAATGTCCGAATGTAGGCTAACCACAGAACAAATTAATGTCCAAATGTAGGCTAACCACAGAACAAATTAATGTCCAAATGTAGGCTAACCACAGAACAAATTAATGTCTGAATGTAGGCTAACCACAGAACAAATTAATGTCCGAATGTAGGCTAACCACAGAACAAATTAATGTCCGAATGTAGGCTAACCATAGAACAAATTAATGTCTGAATGTAGGCTAACCACAGAACAAATTAATGTCTGAATGTAGGCTAACCACAGAACAAATTAATGTCCGAATGTAGGCTAACCACAGAACAAATTAATGTCTGAATGTAGGCTAACCACAGAACAAATTAATGTCTGAATGTAGGCTAACCACAGAACAAATTAATGTCCGAATGTAGGCTATCCACAAAACAAATTAATGTCCAAATGTAGGCTAACCACAGAGCAAATTAATGTCCGAATGTAGGCTAACCACAGAACAAATTAATGTCCGAATGTAGGCTAACCACAGAACAAATTAATGTCCGAATGTAGGCTAACCACAGAACAAATTAATGTCCAAATGTAGGCTAACCACAGAAAAAATTAATGTCCGAATGCAGGCTAACCACAGAACAAATTAAAGTCCGAATGCAGGCTAACCACAGAACAAATGAATGTCTGAATGTAGGCTAACCACAGAACAAATTAATGTCCGAATGTAGGCTAACCACAGAACAAATTAATGTCTGAATGTAGGCTAACCACAAAATAAATTAATGTCCGAATGTAGGCTAACCACAGAACAAATTAATGTCTGAATGTAGGCTAACCACAGAACAAATTAATGTCCGAATGTAGGCTAACCACAGAACAAATTAATGTCCGAATGTAGGCTAACCACAGAACAAATTAATGTCTGAATGTAGGCTAACCACAGAACAAATTAATGTCCGAATGTAGGCTAACCACAGAACAAATTAATGTCTGAATGTAGGCTAACCACAGAACAAATTAATGTCCAAATGTAGGCTAACCACAGAACAAATTAATGTCCGAATGTAGGCAAACCACAGAACAAATTAATGTCCAAATGTAGGCTAACCACAGAACAAATTAATGTCCGATTGTAGGCTAACCACAGAACAAATTAATGTCCGAATGTTGGCTAACCAAAGAACAGATTAATCTCCGAATGTAGGCTAACCACAGAACAAATTAATGTCCAAATGTAGGCTAACCACAGAACAAATTAATGTTTGAATGTAGGCTAACCACAGAACAAATTAATGTCCAAATGTAGGCTAACCAAAGAACAAATTAATGTTCGAATGTAGGCTAACCACAGAACAAATTAATGACCGAATGTAGGCTGACCATAGAACAAATTAATGTCTGAATGTAGGCTAACCACAGAACAAATTAATGACTGAATGTAGGCTAACCAAAGAACAAATTAATGTCTGAATGTAGGCTAACCACAGAACAAATTAATGTCCGAATGTAGGCTAACCACAGAACAAATTAATGTCCGAATGTAGGCTAACCACAGAACAAATTAATGTCTGAATGTAGGCTAACCACAGAACAAATTAATGTCCGAATGTAGGCTAACCACAGAACAAATTAATGTCCGAATGTAGGCTAACCACAGAAAAAATTAATGTCCGAATGTAGGCTAACCACAGAACAAATTAATGTCTGAATGTAGGCTAACCACAGAACAAATTAATGTCCGAATGTAGGCTAACCACAGAACAAATTAATGTCTGAATGTAGGCTAACCACAGAACAAATTAATGTCCGAATGTAGGCTAACCACAGAACAGATTAATGTCTGAATGTAGGCTAACCACAGAACAAATTAATGTCCGAATGTAGGCTAACCACAGAACAAATTAATGTCTGAATGTAGGCTAACCAAAGAACAAATTAATGTCCGAATGTAGGCTAACCACAGAACAAATTAATGTCTGAATGTAGGCTAACCACAGAACAAATTAATGTCCGAATGTAGGCTAACCACAGAACAAATTAATGTCCGAATGTAGGCTAACCACAGAACAAATTAATGTCCGAATGTAGGCTAACCAAAGAACAAATTAATGTCTGAATGTAGGCTAACCACAGAACAAATTAATGTCCAAATGTAGGCTAACCACAGAACAAATTAATGTCCGAATGTAGGCTAACCACAGAACAAATTAATGTCTGAATGTAGGCTAACCACAGAACAAATTAATGTCCAAATGTAGGCTAACCACAGAACAAATTAATGTCCGAATGTAGGCTAACCACAGAACAAATTAATGTCCGAATGTAGGCTAACCACAGAACAAATTAATGTCTGAATGTAGGCTAACCACAGAACAAATTAATGTCCGAATGTAGGCTAACCACAGAACAAATTAATGTCCGAATGTAGGCTAACCACAGAACAAATTAATGTCTTAATGTAGGCTAACCACAGAACAAATTAATGTCCGAATGTAGGCTAACCACAGAACAATTTAATGTACGAATGTAGGCTAACCACAGAACAAATTAATGTCTGAATGTAGGCTAACCACAGAACAAATTAATGTCCGAATGTAGGCTAACCACAGAACAAATTAATGTCCGAATGTAGGCTAACCACAGAACAAATTAATGTCCAAATGTAGGCTAACCACAGAACAAATTAATGTCCAAATGTAGGCTAACCAAAGAACAACTTAATGTCTGAATGTAGGCTAACCACAGAACAAATTAATGTCTGAATGTAGGCTAACCACAGAACAAATTAATGTCCGAATATAGGCTAACCACAGAACAAATTAATGTCCGAATGTAGGCTAACCAAAGAACAAATTAATGTCCGAATTTAGGCTCACCACAGAACAAATTAATGTCCGAATGTAGGCTAACCACAAAATAAATTAATGTCTGAATGTAGGCTAACCACAGAAAAAATTAATGTCCGAATGTAGGCTAACCACAGAACAAATTAATGTCCGAATGTAGGCTAACCACAGAACAAATTAATGTCCGAATGTAGGCTAACCACAGAACAAATTAATGTCTGAATGTAGGCTAACCACAGAAAAAATTAATGTCCAAATGTAGGCTAACCACAGAACAAATTAATGTCCGAATGTAGGCTAACCACAAAACAAATTAATGTTCAAATGTAGTCTAATCAATGAACAAATTAATCTCCAAATGTAGGCTAACCATAGAAAAAATTAATGTCCGAATGTAGGCTACCCAAAGAACAAATTAATGTTCAAATGTAGGCTAACCACAGAACAAATTAATGTCCGAATGTAGGCTAACCACAGAAAAAATTAATGTCCGAATGTAGGCTAACCACAGAACAAATTAATGTCTGAATGTAGGCTAACCACAGAACAAATTAATGTCTGAATGTAGGCTAACCACAGAACAAATTAATGTCTGAATATAGGCTAACCACAGAACAAATTAATGTCCGAATGTAGGCTAACCGCAGAACAAATTAATGTCCGAATGTAGGCTAACCATAGAACAAATTAATGTCCGAATGTAGGCTAACCACAGAACAAATTAATGTCCAAATGTAGGCTAACCACAGAACAAATTAATGTCCAAATGTAGGCTAACCACAGAACAAATTAATGTCTGAATGTAGGCTAACCACAGAACAAATTAATGTCCGAATGTAGGCTAACCAAAGAACAAATTAATGTCCAAATGTAGGCTAACCACAGAACAAATTAATGTCTGAATGTAGGCTAACCACAGAACAAATTAATGTCCGAATGTAGGCTAACCACAGAACAAATTAATGTCAGAATGTAGGCTAACCAAAGAACAGATTAATCTCCGAATGTAGGCTAACCACAGAACAAATTAATGTCCAAATGTAGGCTAACCACAGAACAAATTAATGTCCAAATGTAGGCTAACCACAGAACAAATTAATGTCTGAATGTAGGCTAACCACAGAACAAATTAATGTCCAAATGTAGGCTAACCACAGAACAAATTAATGTCCGAATGTAGGCTAACCACAGAACAAATTAATGTCCGAATGTAGGCTAACCACAGAACAAATTAATGTCTGAATGTAGGCTAACCACAGAACAAATTAATGTCCGAATGTAGGCTAACCACAGAACAAATTAATGTCCGAATGTAGGCTAACCACAGAACAAATTAATGTCCGAATGTAGGCTAACCATAAAACAGATTAATGTCCGAATGTAGGCTAACCACAGAATAAATTAAATTCTGAATGTAGGCTAACCACAGAACAAATTAATGTCCAAATGTAGGCTAACCACCGAACAAATTAATGTCTGAATGTAGGCTAACCACAGAACAAATTAATGTCCAAATGTAGGCTAACCAAAGAACAAATTAATGTCTGAATGTAGGCTAACCACAGAACAAATTAATGTCTGAATGTAGGCTAACCACAGAACAAATTAATGTCCGAATGTAGGCTAACCACAGAACAAATTAATGTCCAAATGTAGGCTAACTACAGAACAAATTAATGTCTGAATGTAGGCTAACCACAGAACAAATTAATGTCCGAATGTAGGCTAACCAAAGAACAAATTAATGTCCGAATGTAGGCTAACCACAGAACAAATTAATGTCCGAATGTAGGCTAACCACAGAACAAATTAATGTCCGAATGTAGGCTAACCAAAGAACAAATTAATGTCCGAATGTAGGCTAACCACAGAACAAATTAATGTCCGAATGTAGGCTAACCACAGAACAAATTAATGTCCAAATGTAGGCTAACCACAGAACAAATTAATGTCCGAATGTAGGCTAACCAAAGAACAAATTAATGTCTGAATGTAGGCTAACCACAGAACAAATTAATGTCCGAATGTAGGCTAACCACAGAACAAATTAATGTCCGAATGTAGGCTAACCACAGAACAAATTAATGTCTGAATGTAGGCTAACCACAGAACAAATTAATGTCCGAATGTAGGCTAACCACAGAACAAATTAATGTCTGAATGTAGGCTAACCACAGAACAAATTAATGTCCAAATGTAGGCTAACCAAAGAACAAATTAATGTCCGAATGTAGGCTAACCACAGAACAAATTAATGTCCAAATGTAGGCTAACCACAGAACAAATTAATGTTTGAATGTAGGCTAAGCAAAGAAAAAATTAATGTCCGAATGTAGGCTAACCACAGAACAAATTAATGTCCAAATGTAGGCTAACCACAGAACAAATTAAAAGTCCGAATGTAGGCAAACCACAGAACAAATTAAAAGTCCAAATGTAGGCTAAACAAGGAACAAATTAATGTGCAAATGTAGGCTAACAACAAAACAAATTAATGCCTGAATGTAGGCTAAAAACAGGACAAATTAATGTCCAACTGTAGGCTAACCATAGATCAAATTAATGTCCGAATGTAGACTAACCACAGAACAAATTAATGTCCGAATGTAGGCTAACCAAAAAACAAATTAATGTTCGAATATAGGCTAACCACAGAACAAATTAATGTCTGAATGTAGGCTAACCACAGAACAAATTAATGTCCGAATGTAGGCTAACCACATAACAAATTAATGTCCGAATGTAGGCTAACCACAGAACAAATTAATGTCTGAATGTAGGCTAACCACAGAACAAATTAATGTCCAAATGTAGGCTAACCACAGAACAAATTAATGTCTGAATGTAGGCTAACCACAGAACAAATTAATGTCCGAATGTAGGCTAACCACAGAAAAAATTAATGTCTGAATGTAGGCTAACCACAGAACAAATTAATGTCCGAATGTAGGCTAACCACAGAACAAATTAATGTCCAAATGTAGGCTAACCACAGAACAAATTAATGTCCGAATGTAGGCTAACCAAAGAACAAATTAATGTCCGAATGTAGGCTAACCACAGAACAAATTAATGTCCAAATGTAGGCTAACCACAGAACAAATTAATGTCTGAATGTAGGCTAACCACAGAACAAATTAATGTCCGAATGTAGGCTAACCACAGAACAAATTAATGTCTGAATGTAGGCTAACCACAGAACAAATTAATGTCCAAATGTAGGCTAACCACAGAACAAATTAATGTCTGAATGTAGGCTAACCACAGAACAAATTAATGTCTGAATGTAGGCTAACCACAGAACAAATTAATGTCTGAATGTAGGCTAACCACAGAACAAATTAATGTCCGAATGTAGGCTAACCACAAAGCAAATTAATGTTCAAATGTAGGCTACCCAATGAACAAATTAATCTCCAAATGTAGGCTAACCATAGAAAAAATTAATGTCCGAATGTAGGCTACCCAAAGAACAAATTAATGTCTGAATGTAGGCTAACCACAGAACAAATTAATGTCTGAATGTAGGCTAACCACAGAACAAATTAATGTCCGAATATAGGCTAACCACAGAACAAATTAATGTCCGAATGTAGGCTAACCACAGAACAAATTAATGTCCGAATGTAGGCTAACCACAGAACAAATTAATGTCTGAATGTAGGCTAACCACAGAACAAATTAATGTCTGAATGTAGGCTAACCACAGAACAAATTAATGTCTGAATATAGGCTAACCACAGAACAAATTAATGTCCGAATGTTGGCTAACCAAAGAACAGATTAATCTCCGAATGTAGGCTAACCACAGAACAAATTAATGTCCAAATGTAGGCTAACCACAGAACAAATTAATGTTTGAATGTAGGCTAACCAAAGACCAGTTTATTGTCCGAATGTAGGCTAACCACAGAACAAATTAATGTCCGAATGTAGGCTAACCACAGAACAAATTAATGTCTGAATGTAGGCTAACCACAGAACAAATTAATGACTGAATGTAGGCTAACCAAAGAACAAATTAATGTCCGAATGTAGGCTAACCACAAAAAAGGTTAATGTCTGAATGTAGGATAACTACAGAACAAATTAATGTCCAAATGTAGGCTAACCACAGAACAAATTAATGTCCGAATGTAGGCTACCCTAAGAACAAATTAATGTTCGAATGTAGTCTAACCACAGAACAAATTAATGTCCGAAAGTAGGCTAACCAAAGAACAAATTAATGTCTGAATGTAGGCTAACCAAAGAACAGATTAATGTCCGAATGTAGGCTAACCACAGAACAAATTAATGTCCGAATGTAGGCTAACCAAAGAACAAATTAATGTCCGAATGTAGGCTAACCACAGAACAAATTAATGTCTGAATGTAGGCTAACCACAGAACAAATTAATGTCAGAATGTAGGCTAACCAAAGAACAGATTAATCTCCGAATGTAGCCTAACCACAGAACAAATTAAGGTCCAAATGTAGGCTAACCACAGAACAAATTAATGTCCAAATGCAGGCTAACCACAGAACAAATTAATGTCCGAATGTAGGCTAACCACAGAACAAATTAATGTCTGAATGTAGGCTAACCACAGAACAAATTAATGTCCGAATGTAGGCTAACCACAGAACAAATTAATGTCCGAATGTAGGCTAACCACAGAACAAATTAATGTCTGAATGTAGGCTAACCAAAGAACAAATTAATGTCCGAATGTAGGCTAACCACAGAACAAATTAATGTCCGAATGTAGGCTAACCACAGAACAAATTAATGTCCAAATGTAGGCTAACCACAGAACAAATTAATGTCCGAATGTAGGCTAACCACAGAACAAATTAATGTCCAAATGTAGGCTAACCACAGAACAAATTAATGTCCAAATGTAGGCTAACCAAAGAACAAATTAATGTCCGAATGTAGGCTAACCACAGAACAAATTAATGTCTGAATGTAGGCTAACCACAGAACAAATTAATGTCAAAATGTAGGCTTACCACAGAACAAATTAATGTCTGAATGTAGGCTAAAAACAGAACAAATTAATGTCCAAATGTAGGCTAACCACAGAACAAATTAATGTCCGAATGTAGGCTAACCACAGAACAAATTAATGTCTGAATGTAGGCTAACCACAGAACAAATTAATGTCTGAATGTAGGCTAACCACAGAACAAATTAATGTCCGAATGTAGACTAACCACAGAACAAATTAATGACCGAATGTAGGCTGACCATAGAACAAATTAATGTCTGAATGTAGGCTAACCACAGAACAAATTAATGACTGAATGTAGGCTAACCACAGAACAAATTAATGTCCGAATGTAGGCTAACCACAGAACAAATTAATGTCCGAATGTAGGCTAACCACAGAACAAATTAATGTCCGAATGTAGGCTAACCAAAGAACAAATTAATGTCCGAATGTAGGCTAACCACAGAACAAATTAATGTCTGAATGTAGGCTAACCACAGAACAAATTAATGTCCGAATGTAGGCTAACCAAAGAACAAATTAATGTCCGAATGTAGGCTAACCACAGAACAAATTAATGTCCGAATGTAGGCTAACCACAGAACAAATTAATGTCCGAATGTAGGCTAACCACAGAACAAATTAATGTCCGAATGTAGGCTAACCACAGAACAAATTAATGTCCGAATGTAGGCTAACCACAGAACAAATTAATGTCCGAATGTAGGCTAACCACAGAACAAATTAATGTCTGAATGTAGGCTAACCACAGAACAAATTAATGTCCGAATGTAGGCTAACCACAGAACAAATTAATGTCTGAATGTAGGCTAACCACAGAACAAATTAATGTCCGAATGTAGGCTAACCAAAGAACAAATTAATGTCCGAATGTAGGCTAACCACAGAACAAATTAATGTCTGAATGTAGGCTAACCACAGAACAAATTAATGTCTGAATGTAGGCTAACCACAGAACAAATTAATGTCCGAATGTAGGCTAACCACAGAACAAATTAATGTCCGAATGTAGGCTAACCACAGAACAAATTAATGTCCAAATGTAGGCTAACCACAGAACAAATTAATGTCTGAATGTAGGCTAACCAAAGAACAAATTAATGTTTGAATGAAGGCTAACCACAGAACAAATTAATGTCCAAATGTAGGCTAACCACAGAACAAATTAATGTCCAAATGTAGGCTAACCACAGAACAAATTAATGTCTGAATGTAGGCTAACCACAGAACAAATTAATGTCTGAATGTAGGCTAACCACAGAACAAATTAATGTCCGAATGTAGGCTAACCACAGAACAAATTAATGTCCAAATGTAGGCTAACCAAAGAACAAATTAATGTCCGAATGTAGGCTAACCACAGAACAAATTAATGTCCGAATGTAGGCTAACCACAGAACAAATTAATGTCCGAATGTAGGCTAACCACAGAACAAATTAATGTCTGAATGTAGGCTAACCACAGAACAAATTAATGTCCGAATGTAGGCTAACCAAAGAACAAATTAATGTCTGAATGTAGGCTAACCACAGAACAGATTAATGTCCGAATGTAGGCTAACCACATAACAAATTAATGTCTGAATGTAGGCTAACCACAGAACAAATTAATGTCCGAATGTAGGCTAACCAACCAAAGAACAAATTAATGTCTGAATGTAGGCTAACCACAGAACAAGTTAATGTCCGAATGTAGGCTAACCACAGAACAAATTAATGTTCGAATGTAGGCTAACCACAGAACAAATTAATGTCTGAATGTAGGCTAACCACAGAATAAATTAATGTCCAAATGTAGGCTAACCACAGAAAAGATTAGTGTTCGAATATAGGCTAACCTCAGAAAAAAATAATGTCCGGATGTAGGCTAACCACAGAAGAAATTAATGTCTGAATGTAGGCTAACCAAAGAACAAATTAATGTCCGAATGTAGGCTAAACATAGAACAAATTAATATTCAAATGTAGGCTAACCACAGAACAAATTAATGTCTGATTGTAGGCTAACCACAGAACAAATTAATGTCCGAATGTAGGCTAACCACAAAACAAATTAATGTCCGAATGTAGGCTAACCACAGAACAAATTAATTTCCAAATGTAGGTTAACCACAGAACAAATTAATGTCCGAATGTAGGCTAACCACAGAACAAATTAATGTCCGAATGTAGGCTAACCACAGAACAAATTAATGTCCGAATGTAGGCTAACCACAAAACAAATTAATGTCCGAATGTAGGCTAACCAAAAAACAATTTAATGTCCGAATGTAGGCTAACCACAGAACAAATTAATGTCCGAATGTAGGCTAACCACAGAACAAATTAATGTCTGAATGTAGGCTAACCACAGAACAAATTAATGTCCGAATGTAGGCTAACCACAGAACAAATTAATGTCCAAATGAAGGCTACGCACAGAACAAATTAATGTCTATATGTAGGCTAACCAAAGAACAAATTAATGTCCCAATGTAGGCTAACCACAGAACAAGTTAACGTCTGAATGTAGGCTAACCACAGAACAAATTAATGTCCAAATGAAGGCTAACCACAGAACAAATTAATGTCCGAATGTAGGCTAACCACAGAACAAATTAATGTCCAAATGTAGGCTAACCAAAGAACAAATTAATGTCCGAATGTAGGCTAACCACAGAACAAATTAATGTCCGAATGTAGGCTAACCACAGAACAAATTAATGTCCAAATGTAGGCTAACCACAGAACAAATTAATGTCCGAATGTAGGCTAACCACAGAACAAATTAATGTCCGAATGTAGGCTAACCACAGAACAAATTAATGTCCGAATGTAGGCTAACCACAGAACAAATTAATGTCTGAATGTAGGCTAACCACAGAACAAATTAATGTCCGAATGTAGGCTAACCACAGAACAAATTAATGTCCAAATGTAGGCTAACCACAGAACAAATTAATGTCCGAATGTAGGCTAACCACAGAACAAATTAAACGTCCAAATGTAGGCTAATCAAAGAACAAATTAATGTGCAAATGTAGGCTAACCACAAAACAAATTAATGCCCAAATGTAGGCTAAAAGCAGGACAAATTAATGTCTGACTGTCGGCTAACCATAGATCAAATTAATGTCCGAATGTAGACTAACCACAGAACAAATTAATGTCCGAATGTAGGCTAACCACAGAACAAATTAATGTCTGAATGTAGGCTAACCACAGAACAAATTAATGTCCGAATGTAGGCTAACCACAGAACAAATTAATGTCCGAATGTAGGCTAACCACAGAACAAATTAATGTCCGAATGTAGGCTAACCACAGAACAAATTAATGTCCAAATGTAGGCTAACCACAGAACAAATTAATGTCCGAATGTAGGCTAACCAAAGAACAGATTAATGTCTGAATGTAGGCTAACCACATAACAAATTAATGGCCAAATGTAGGCTAACCACAGAACAAATTAATGTCCGAATGTAGGCTAACCACAGAACAAATTAATGTCCGAATGTAGGCTAACCACAGAACAAATTAATGTCTGAATGTAGGCTAACCACAGAACAAATTAATGTCCGAATGTAGGCTAACCACAGAACAAATTAATGTCCGAATGTAGGCTAACCAAAGAACAAATTAATGTCTGAATGTAGGCTAACCACAGAACAAATTAATGTCCAAATGTAGGCTAACCACAGAACAAATTAATGTCTGAATGTAGGCTAACCACAGAACAAATTAATGTCCGAATGTAGGCTAACCAAAGAACAAATTAATGTCCGAATGTAGGCTAACCACAGAACAAATTAATGTCCAAATGTAGGCTAACCAAAGAACAAATTAATGTTCGAATGTAGGCTAACCACAGAACAAATTAATGTCTGAATGTAGGCTAACCACAGAACAAATTAATGTCCAAATGTAGGCTAACCACAGAACAAATCAATGTCTGAATGTAGGCTAACCACAGAACAAATTAATGTCTGAATGTAGGCTAACCACAGAACAAATTAATGTCCGAATGTAGGCTAACCACAGAACAAATTAATGTCCGAATGTAGGCTAACCACAGAACAAATTAATGTCTGAATGTAGGCTAACCACAGAACAAATTAATGTCTGAATGTAGGCTAACCACAGAACAAATTAATGTCCAAATGTAGGCTAACCACAGAACAAATTAATGTCCGAATGTAGGCTAACCACAGAACAAATTAATGTCCGAATGTAGGCTAACCAAAGAACAAATTAATGTCCGAATGTAGGCTAACCACAGAACAAATTAATGTCCGAATGTAGGCTAACCACAGAACAAATTAATGTCCAAATGTAGGCTAACCACAGAACAAATTAATGTCTGAATGTAGGCTAACCAAAGAACAAATTAATGTCTGAATGTAGGCTAACCACAGAACAAATTAATGTCCGAATGTAGGCTAACCAAAGAACAAATTAATGTCCAAATGTAGGCTAACCACAGAACAAATTAATGTTCGAATGTAGGCTAACCACAGAACAAATTAATGTCCGAATGTAGGCTAACCACAGAACAAATTAATGTCTGAATGTAGGCTAACCACAGAACAAATTAATGTCCGAATGTAGGCTAACCACAGAACAAATTAATGTCCGAATGTAGGCTAACCACAGAACAAATTAATGTCCGAATGTAGGCTAACCACAGAACAAATTAATGTCTGAATGTAGGCTAACCACAGAACAAATTAATGTCCGAATGTAGGCTAACCACAGAACAAATTAATGTCCGAATGTAGGCTAACCACAGAACAAATTAATGTCCGAATGTAGGCTAACCACAGAACAAATTAATGTCCGAATGTAGGCTAACCACAGAACAAATTAATGTCCAAATGTAGGCTAACCACAGAACAAATTAATGTCCGAATGTAGGCTAACCAAAGAACAAATTAATGTCCGAATGTAGGCTAACCACAGAACAAATTAATGTCCAAATGTAGGCTAACCACAGAACAAATTAATGTCCGAATGTAGGCTAACCACAGAACAAATTAATGTCCGAATGTAGGCTAACCAAAGAACAAATTAATGTCCGAATGTAGGCTAACCACAGAACAAATTAATGTCCGAATGTAGGCTAACCAAAGAACAAATTAATGTCCGAATGTAGGCTAACCACAGAACAAATTAATGTCTGAATGTAGGCTAACCACAGAACAAATTAATGTCTGAATGTAGGCTAACCACAGAACAAATTAATGTCCGAATGTAGGCTAACCACAGAACAAATTAATGTCTGAATGTAGGCTAACCACAGAACAAATTAATGTCCGAATGTAGGCTAACCACAGAACAAATTAATGTCTGAATGTAGGCTAACCACAGAACAAATTAATGTCTGAATGTAGGCTAACCACAGAACAAATTAATGTCCGAATGTAGGCTAACCACAGAACAAATTAATGTCTGAATGTAGGCTAACCACAGAACAAATTAATGTCCGAATGTAGGCTAACCAAAGAACAAATTAATGTCCAAATGTAGGCTAACCACAGAACAAATTAATGTCTGAATGTAGGCTAACCACAGAACAAATTAATGTCTGAATGTAGGCTAACCACAGAACAAATTAATGTCCAAATGTAGGCTAACCACCGAATAAATTAACGTCCGAATGTAGGCTAACCACAGAACAAATTAATGTCCAAATGTAGGCTAACCACAGAAGAAATTAATGTCTGAATGTAGGCTAACCAAAAAAAAAATTAATGTCTGAATGTAGGCTAAGCACAGAACAAATTAATTTCCAAACGTAGGCTAACCAAAGAACAAATTAATATACAAATGTAGGCTAACCAAAGAACAGATTAATGTCCGAATGTAGGCTAACCACAGAACAAATTAATGTCTGAATGTAGGCTAACCACAGAACAAATTAATGTCCGAATGTAGGCTAACCACAAAACAAATTAATGTCCGAATGTAGGCTAACCAAAGAACAAATTAATGTCCGAATGTAGGCTAACCACAGAACAAATTAATGTCTGAATGTAGGCTAACCACAGAACAAATTAATGTCTGAATGTAGGCTAACCACAGAACAAATTAATGTCCGAATGTAGGCTAACCACAGAACAAATTAATGTCTGAATGTAGGCTAACCACAGAACAAATTAATGTCCGAATGTAGGCTAACCAAAGAACAAATTAATGTTTGAATGTAGGCTAACCACAGAACAAATTAATGTCTGAATGTAGGCTAACCACAGAACAAATTAATGTCCAAATGTAGGCTAACCACAGAACAAATTAATGTCCGAATGTAGGCTAACCACATAACAAATTAGTAATAGCATATTTGCTGTACCTGTTCATACATCCAAACTGATGGCCTGTTGCCATCAATCAACCCTCGTTGGATTGTATTGTTGTTCAAATTATGCATGTGTTGTTTTAATGGCTTGAATTTATGGGTGTTTGGTTAATGGGAATACTAATGCATGCTGTTACAACTAATTGAATGGTATTGTACTACCCAAACTGTCATAAAATTGCAAACATGGCGGAAGGGTCCAGGACCCACCTTACCTCAGCTGGAGTGCACCTGGCAGTAGTGCCCAGGCGGACCTCCTCTGGTGGCCCTGTGCCACCGCGTGGAAGCTGCAGGGGATGGGGCTCATCCCCACTGCAAGCGTGGCAGGAGAACATCCACTCACCCTCCGTAGTGTCGGACTGTGGTGCGTGGAGATCAGGCATTCTGTGCTTGGGCCCCTATGCCAGCTTGAGGCAGGTGGCAAACTCAGGCATGCCTGCTGCCTGTCCACACAGCCCCAGCACAGCCCCATCCTGGCAGTGAAGGCACAGTGGCAACTGCCCATGGGTGGGGATCTCAGTTCCACTGTTGCCATCTGTGGGCTCATGGGCTCAAGATATCCAAACATCCATCCCATCAATTGTGTATCCCCACATGAGTCATCACCACCCCTGTATGCTCTTGTTTGTCTTGTCTGTTAACCTCCCTACCTACCTCCCCAGCTATATCTACTTCCTGTACCTGACATTCCACTCTCACCTGAAAAAAAGGGCACTCTGTTCCCACAAAAAATACCCCATACATAGCTGCCCATTGCACACATGTCTGCTGGACATGTAAACTGGCATACAATTGGCTGTACAACAAATATTGTTGTCCTCACCCCTCTCCCAGGGGTGGAAGGTTTCAAATTTCACACCAAATTACAAACATATGCACAGCTGTTGCTGATAAAGAAATGGGCAGCTATGGGCCTTTCCTACATCCCTCCTGCAAATCCCGAGCTTGTTTTCCTACTGTCCTACCCTCTTTGTGCCCCCTTTTTCACCACTTTCCTATCTCCCCATTTTCTTTTCTTCCAAAGAAATTAGCGTGGGTGTGCGCGAGAGTAAGCACTTTTAAGCAGTAGTAAGTGGTGGCTTCGTCGCTTAGCTAAGTGTGTGCGCAGTGACAGTGCACATGCGTGAGCTCCGTGCAAACCAGCACTAACCTGCTTACAAATGCTTAAAAGTGCCTTAGTCACTCTGAATGACAAGGCCTGTAGTTTGCTTAGCAGCAAAATAAAATTCCTCTGTCAGTCTCGAACCCAGGACCTTGGAAACAGTAGTCTGCATGACTTACCACTAAGCCATGACTGCTATACAAGAACATTGTGCTGAAAGAAATATATCATGAAATAGTAGGAATTAATGTAAAGGGAATATAGCAAGTCTAGTACACAAAGC
The DNA here is from genome assembly GCF_019279795.1 of Protopterus annectens. NCBI lineage: Eukaryota > Metazoa > Chordata > Ceratodontiformes > Protopteridae > Protopterus > Protopterus annectens. The sequence goes on from NC_056744.1 coordinate 872,342,041, forward strand.
ATGTCATGTATATTTACTGTCAAATCTAGTGGATTTGTAAAATATTACTGTGTGAAGAGAAACAGCCATGCTAGTTGGTAGCTAGTAGGTAATAATGTCACAGTAGCACCTGGCAAGCCACACACATACTCAGAGCAGGATAAACACTGCCATAGTGGAATAGTTAAGAGCCCAGACATAGCAACTGTGACTGAGTTACAGGGATGTCCCTGATTTGAAAACAAATGTCAACTGTGCCCCACTGACTCCCTGTGAAATGTACTAACAGTAGGCAGAAAGGTGTTACAACACATGCAATGGTAACTATGAATTACTGAAAGTATGCACCACTTGCACGTCACAAATGGTGTAGTAATACATATGCTCAAAATAACCCACAGTCACAACTGCAGAATATCAGAATATTTCATGGGTGTATCCCACTGATATGTACCATTCCATGAGGCTGATAAAAGATGCACCTGAGAGTATCTGAGGCCTGCTCAGCAGCATGATCAAATACCCTTCTACGTGTCAAGGCCCACACCATGGCCAGACCACGCTGCATGCAGTACCACCCTACCACAACAAACACATAGGGAATTGCTGCTCAAACAGATATAGCAAGCATTACAAGTTGTGAATGTAAATGGAAAATAGGAAAGCCATAGCAACACATTACAGGAAAGACACCTAGCAGGCATACAAGGAGTGAATGTAAAAGGCAAATATTGAAGCCATAGCAACAGATTGCAAGAGCCACTGCCATATACCAGTTACACCACAATTCCCAAAGGAAAGCACACACGCCCATATACACAGTATTACTAGTCGTAGGTGTCAGTTTACATACACACTGAGAAGAGGAAACTGGAGGAAGGAATACTCAGGTTACAGTACAACATGCATTGCAGTGTCTACAACACAGCCTGAAATATGAGAGACATACCAACCCTTACACTCACAGAACAGTGTCCACAGCATACCAGCATGGTCCCCACCCTGATAATCTGAAAGGGCTACGCCTACCTAACAAACCTTTTTATAGCACTGTCCTGAAATCACAGTGAGAACTGCAATCACTACACAACAGGCTGCATGCAATTAGTAAATGCTGGCTAACAATTGGTGCAGAGGCCATCACATGGACATGTGCAGATACCTACAAAAGCATCCTGTACTCCCAGTCCACACATGCAATACTTTCATTGCACCCGCTGGAGGTAGAGACAGAGAGAGAGAGAGAGAGAGAAAGAGAAAGAGAAAGAGAAAGAAAAAGAAAAATATAACAACAAAACAAACAAGTTGACAGCAGGCCAACTATCAGAAAGCCAACGCAAACAGCTGTAACATACACAGGTAATGTAAAGTACTAATATAATAGTCTACATACTGTGAACCCTCCATATGTGTTATTGGTCTGTATCTATGTATATGAAGATGTGCATAGGGCAGGGGACATACTGCAACTGTCACTGAAGGCTGTACATACATACGTATGTGAAGGTAGCTATGTGCACATAGCAATGTAGGTTGTAGTGCAATGTACAATGTAGGTTGTACAGTAATGGATGTTCATCAGTACGTTACTGTGTGTATACATATGTGGAAATAAAAAGGAGTATATATATATATATATATATATATATATATATGTATATATATATATATATATATGTATATATATATATATATATATATATATATATATATATATATATATATATATGTATGTATATATATATATATAATATGCATATATGTATACATAGAGAGGGATGTAGAAATACATAGACATATATAGTTTCATAGTTTCATAGTTTAGTACTAGGCTATCTGCCCTGGGGCATTTATAAGCCTAGCCATAGTGATGTGGCTTTTGCCACCCCATGTAATGGTACAAAAGTGTACAGAATAGATTTAGAATACTGTGCCTCTGTTTAGTAGTGACACAGTGAAGACCCCCTTACATAATAGAATTAGTTTACTGTGCCTCTGTCTAGTAGTGACAAAGAGATGACCCCTGGGGTAAACCTACGATCTCCCATCCACTCGTCAAGATTTCTCTTGAAGAGAGTTAGTGAGGGGCTCTGCCTAACATGAACTGGGATTCTGTTCCAGAGTATAGGAAGCTTCTCAGTTATGAATCTGTCCCTCCAGCATGTCCTATTCATATTTGTGCTGAGGTTTAAATCTTTAGCTCTCGTGGTTCTGATGGATTTGAATTTTTTGAGTTGGAGCATGTCCATCAATTCCTGATTGGACATGGCCTTGTACGTCAGGCACAAATCCCCTCTAAGTAGGCGGTATGCTACTGAATAGAGCTGGAGTTTCTTTAGTCTGGCAGCATATGACATATGTTGGAGACCCTTGATCCTCTTGGTGAGGTACTTTTGGGGTCTCTCTAGCTGTTGCAAGTGCCGGGTGAGGTACATACCAAATGGGGCATTGTACTCAAACATGGGCCTGATAAGGGAGGAGTATAGGGGTACAATGACCTCCTTTGATCTGGATGTGAATCCCTTCATGATAAGGTGGGCAAGGTAGAAAGTCTTTCTAACCACTTGGAATTTTAAAAAATGCAGGGGCCGTTAACAGAGCCTATGCCGATAGGCGTGCGTTGCCACCAGGCAGGTTAGTAATTTCACCCTGTAACTGTTAAAAATATAAGTATGACAACTTGCAAAAGAGTGCAGTGTAGTCACTTATTAATAAAAGTGCAAGTAACAGTGTAAGAGAGATTCTGCTAGTACTGTGTGATTACATAAGTGTGATGCAGCCTGTAATCCAAACATAAAAATGAAACAAGTCTGAAATAAAGATGTTCCACCTGTAATGTAATAACATAACCTGCAGCAGGCTGAAAAAAACAGCTACACAAGCTGAGTAAAACAAAGTGTGAAATTATCCCTGTTTAAAATCTGAAACATGAACAAGTGAGACTGTTGGAAAGGATTGTTGTAACCAAGTAAAACATGTCAATAAAGCCTAGAATTAAGTACCATCCTGAATTGTAAAAATAAAACAAGTGAGAGTGTAGAAGAGGTATGAATCCACCCAAAAAGTTGTAATAACTCCTGAATAAAGTATACTGCAGTCAGTACAGAATGAAATGAATGTACAGGCACAACCAAAGAGTGAAATGTGGGAAAAAAGTACTGAAGCTGGAATGTGTGTCCCAAATTTGGATATGTTGCTGTACCTTGCAATATGCAGATAGTATGGTTGTATGAAATACCAAACATCCACAGTTGTCTAGAGCCATAGAAATCAAATGTAGCAGGATGCTGTAGCTGAACAGAGCCAGATATGAAGTGTATGAATAAAATGAAAAGTATATTAAAGTAGCAGTAACATTCCATCACCAACATGGTAGTTTCACATAGGAAACTGTAGTCAGACCTGTAGGGGGTATATATCTGCAGCTAGTAGAAATGTACAGCATATGTATAGGTATTTGAAGTTGTTAATGAAATATTTCTACAGCCTACCCTATAAGCACAAATAATCCATCTCACATGAAATGGGTATGTGTATTCACAATTAACTGCCTGGACATTTGTCCTGTTGGTTCATACATATTTGCATGTACGTTGATGCATGTGCCCTGTTCATACATCCAAACTGATGGCCTGTTGCCATCAATCAACCCTGCATGTTGTTGGATTGTGTATTGTTGTTCAAATTATGCATGTGTTATGCTTGCTGTTCAATGGCGAATTTATGGGTTTGGGTTTAAGGGAATACAATGCATCTGTTACAACTAATTTTAATGGTGAACAAACCCATGTCATAAAATGCAAACTGGAAGGGAAGGCTCCACACCCACCTCTCCCACCTCAGCTGGAGTGCACTGGCATAGGCCCAGCACCTCCCGGTGGCCCTGTGCCCTGCTGGCGCGCAAAGGGGCTCATCCCCTCCTGGCAGGGAATCCACTTCCTATGTCCGGCTTGGTGCGGGAAACAGCATCTGTGCTTGGCCCCTATCCAGTTGAGCACGGGGAACCCAGGGCTGTGCTGCCCGTTAACGCCCCCACACAGCATCCTGTAAGACAGTGCAAATCCCATGGTGGGATCTAGCCCTGTTGCCATCTTGGCTCATGGGGGGCAATTCCAAACATCCCTCTCATTTGTAAACATGGCATAACACTGTATGCCTTGTTTGTCTTGCGTTTAATTCCTACTCCCCAGCTAACTACCTGTCCCGCGACATTCCCCTCTACCTGAAAAAACACTTGTCCACAAAAATACCCCTAATTGTGCCCATTACCCTTTGCTACTGAAATTATGCTGTACAAAAAATTTGTTGTCCTACCCTCTGGTAAGTTTCAAAATTTTACACCAAATTACAAACATATCCAGCTGTTTCTGATAGAAATGGCCAAGGCCTTCTACACCTCTGAAAAGCTTTTTTTCTACTGTCCTACCTCTTGTGCCCCCCACACCTATCCCCCTTTCTTTCTTAAAAACTGGGTGTGGAGTAAAACACTTTTAAGCAATAGAATGTGGCTTGTGTCGGGAATGCCGCCTGGGATTGAAAAGCAACTGTTTTAAAAGTGCCATACCTGAATGAAAGCTAGTTGTAGCAAATAAAATTCCGTAGCTGAACCCAGGACTTAAACATACTGCAAAGATTTAAATAAGCCAGACTGCTTACAAAAACATTGTGCTGAAGAAAAATTAATGTAGGAATTTTAAAGTAAAGGAATAACAAACTAGTACAAAAGCATGTCATGATATTTATGTAATCTATGGATTTGTAAAATTACTGGTGAAAAAGATGCTAGTTGTAGCTATAGTAAAAGCACAGTAGCACTGGGAAAACAACATATCAGACAGATAACATGCCATAGTGAAAAAAGAGCCCAACCTAAGTGACTGAGTACGGAGCCCTGATTAAAACAAATGTCAATGTGCCCCACTGACCTGTGAAAGTACTATAGCAAAATTACAACACATGAATGGGACTTGAAAATGAAGGATGACCATGAGTCAAATGGATATACATAGCAAAATAAAACAGTACAACTGCAGATACAGAAATTAGGTTTAATGTTCAGAGGCTGATAAAGATGCACCAGATTCAGGGCCACAGCATATCAATACCCCTTTAGTGTCAAACCCACACCAGGAAATGAGCAACACCTAACAAAAAACATAGGGGTTGTGCTCAAACAGATATAGAAACATTTCAACTTAATGAAATGGAAAAAAAAGCCACAAATTAAGGAAAAAAAACCTACACTAAGGATGTGAAACAATAGAAGCATACAAAAACAGGCCATGCATATAAGTCAACAATTCCCCAAAGGGCACACACCCTTCAGTATACAGATGTATTCATCACACAAGGGAAACTAAAAACCGGAAGACAACATGCATTGCAGTGTCTACAACACAGCCTGAAATATGAGAGACATACAACCCTTACACTCACAGAACAGTGTCACAGCAACCAGCATGGTCCCCACCTGATAATCTGAAAGGGCTACGCCTACCTAACAAACCATAGCACTGTCCTGAAATCACAGTGAAACTGCAATCATACACAACAGGCTGCATGCAATTAGTAAATGCTGGCTAACAATTGCAGAGGCCATCACATGGGCATGTGCAGATACCTACAAAAGCATCCTGTACTCCCAGTCCACACATGCAATACTTTTTTTGCACCGCTGGGGGGAAAAAGAGAAGGGGGAAAAGAGAGAGAAGAAAGAGAAAGAGAAAGAAAAGAAAAATATAACAACAAAACAAACAAGTTGACAGCAGGCCAACTATCAGAAAACAAAAACAGCTGTAACAACACAGGTAATGTAAATACTAATATAATAGTCTACATACTGTGAACCCTCCATATGTGTTATTGGTCTGTATCTATGATATGAAGATTCATAGGGCAGACATACTGCAACTGTCACTGAAGGCTGTACATACATATGTAGTGAAGGTAGCTATGTGCACATAGCAATGTAGGTTGTAGTGCAATGTACAATGTAGGTTGTACAGTAATGGATGTTCATCAGTCGTTACTGTGTGTATACATATGTGGAAATAAAAGGAGTATATATATATATATAATATTATATAATAATATTATAATATATTATATATATATATATATATATATATATATATATATATATATTTTATATATATATATATATATATTTTATAATATATATGATATATTATACATAGATAGAGAGGGATGTAGAAATACATAGACATATATAGTTTCATAGTTTCAAGTTTAGTACTAGGCTATCTGCCCTGGGGCATTAATACCATAGTGATGTGGCTTTTGCCACCCCGTAATGGTACAGTGTACAGAATAGATTGAATACTGTGCCTCTGTTAGTAGTGACACAGTGAAGACCCCTTACTATGAATTAGTTTACTGTGCCTCTGTCTAGTAGTGACAAGAGATGACCCCTGGGTAAACCAAGATCTCCCATCCACTGCAAGAAATTTTCCTTTAAGGAGTAGTGAGGGGGTCTGCCTAACATGAACTGGGATCTGTTCCCCAAATATGGGAAGCTCTCAGTATGATCTGTCCTCAGCATGTCCTATTCATATTTGTGCTGAGGTTTAAATCTTTAGCTCTCGTGGTTCTGATGGATTTGATTTTGAGGGGGACATGTCCATCAATTCCTGATTGGACATGGCCTTGTACATCAGGCACAATCACTCTAAGTAGGCGTATGCATGAATAGAGCTGAGTTTCTTTAGTCTGGCAGCATATGACATATGTTGGAGACCCTTGATCCTCTTTGGGGAGGTACTTTGGGGTCCTAGCTGTTGCAAGTGCCGGTGAGGTACATACCAAATGGGGCATTGTACTAAACATGGGCCTGATAAGGAGGAGTATAGGGGTACAATGACCTCCTTTGATCTGGATGTGAATCCCTTCATGATAAGGTGGGCAAGGTAGAAAGTCTTTCAACCACTTTGGCAATGTGGGTGTCAAATAGAGGTCACTATCGACTTGTCCCCAGGTCTCTGATTACTTTTCTGTACTCAGTGGGTTACTGTCTATGTGATAATTGTGGGTACTTTGCCCAAAGGGATGACTATACATTTGAAGTTTAAGGCCATGACTCCGGCACCAGTTGTCCGTTTCAGTGAGGCCTTTCTGTAGGATGTATGTGTCAGCTGGTGTATCACTATGGCCTAGTTCAGTCATCTTAACATTGTCAGCCACAACCCTCCCATGTTTGCTTCACATCTGAGAAATAAATGAACAAGAGGTCCCAGGACAGAGCCCTGTGGGACACCACTTGTGACTGGCTTGAGTCTGACATGGCACCAGGATTTGACTTTATGGGTTCTATCCTTTAGCCAGTTTGCAACCCCTCTTGTGACATATGGATTTACATTTCAGCTGTTGACTGTCTATGATGCCAGAGTGGGTATTGTGTCAAAGCTCCAGGTAGGCTGTATGGACTGCTTTTCCTCGCAATGGCTCTAGTGACTGTTTTGAAAAGTAACCAGGTTCAAAGGCAGGATCTGCCCTTTACAAAGCCATACTGGGTGGGATCAAGTGTCTAAGTCCCAATGTCTCTGTTATGAATTCCATAATGATTCTTTCCATAGCTTGCAGACCAGGCTGGTTGCTTATGGGGCGTAGTTACCAGGGTCTGTAGAGGTGCCTCCTTTTTGGAGTGGGACTACTGTTGCTGTATGCCAGTGTTCAGGTACATATCCCGTAGTAAGGCTAGGTTAAATAGCATTTTTATGTGTGGTTTTGCTCCTCTTGGAGTTCACGTAGCATGCAACCCAGGATACCTGGCCCATTGATGCTGTGTTTTTTGCTTTGCTGAGGGGTTCTCACCTGGACATCTGAGATGACGGAGGTTACATTCAGCTGGGTAGTATTTTCTTTGGGTGAGGAAGAATTTTCCCGAACCTGTCTGCCAGAATGTTGGCTATCTGGGTTCAGTGTATTTTATGTTGTGAACTAATCTGAACATATCTGAGGGTTTAAGGGTTTTAAATCAAGAAAGGGCCTGGTTATCTTTAGTGTCCATAGTGATTTTTTTCAATCCTTTAGTTTTATAATCTTTTACTAGTGCTGATCGGATGCCTTTCATGGGGTTTTCTGATGCAGTAGCTCTTTGTTTGTTATACAATTTTTTATATTGGGTCCACCAGACAGATGCCTGTTGGTGAGATCTTTTTTTTGGGTTGCATGATCCACGCATTCTTGGGGATGTCGTAAAAGCATTTGTAAGGGTTTGCATTGTGTGTGGTTTATGGCCCCGTGGGTTAAGGATACCATCTAGTTTTGAAGTGTAAGTTGCTTTTGGGTTTTTCCCCTGTAGTTTTTGTGTTGTGGAGGTGGATATGTAATCCAGGGTGATTAGTTGTGTTCAGATTGACTAGTGAGGGGTATACTTGGGGTGGAGCACATTTCCCCATGTTTGAGATCAGTCTAGTAATATCTCCCTTGTTAGGGTACTGCTGTTCCATTGCATTTGTTTGTTCCAGGCCTTTGGCTAGGTGTTTGGCTAAATAATCACCCATCTTTTTGTTAGGGAGTTGAGTCTCCCAATAAGGTTTATTTAAAACTTGTCTTCAGGCTTAATTGTTTTTCCCGAGAATATGAAAACCTTACTTGGTATTACATAAAACATTTTTAGATTATCTAGTTAGAACTATGTCTATATCATATGTTCTGTCCACAACTATTCTTCCCCTTTTCTTCCCATCTCCCCTTTTTTTTCATTAATTCTAACTATATATATACTATACTATTGTTAATTAACAATATATATTATATATATATAATATATAATATATATATAAATATATTATATATATATATATATATAATATATATATATATAATATATATACATTACATTACTAGGACAATCTGAATGTCTAACAGATACCTGTTTATACTGACAACACCTTATACTGGGGCCCTAACCCTTCACCTGCCATATCCCATTGTATAAACCTCATTCCCACCATTCATACTCCCCTTGATATCAATATCCTTCCATGAATCCCCTTCATGTTTACAAATTTTCATTAAATATCATTTTTAATTCTCCACAATGGCCAATATTTATGACCCAATATAAAAACAAAATATTATACTTCCAAAAATAAAAATTATATAATATTCAAAAAAAACTAAATATATATACTGCTATTAAAACATATAATAACCATACATTTGTCTAAACAACAATTTTAAAATCCATCATAAAAATAACAATTTAGCCTATGTTCAATTTTATCTGCAAAGGCCTGTGGGTGATACCCAATAACATTGAGGGAACCCCCATTGAACAATTGTAGTTCCTACCCACTGCAAATTTTTGCAGACAAAATAGTAATACCAATATTAGATCTCACCACTGGAATGTTTGTAACGGAATCAATGTGTACATACCCCATTGATAACATTGCCTTTTCCACTAATCATTACTATTTAAAACAATGAAATACCCTGAAAATGGTGGATTCGTCCCAAATGGTCATGTGTCTGTCCAAAAACTACCCATATTATGTCCACAGGTATGTACCTTTTACAGATACAATTATAGGTAAATAACACAATAAATTGTATATTGTAATATTAAACCATTACACTTTATATAAATTATGCCCAAGTAAAATGAATACCTTAATATGTAATGTTACAAATTTTGTATAACATATTAAATGTACACCCCTACAGTTTGTCAACAGGTTCATGGAAAACCCTAACCATTTCCAAACTCACGTTAGCCAAGTCTGTTCACCTTGTCATGACAAAATCAATGGTATTGTACAGTGCCCTCCCAAAGCAAAAACATACCTTGTGGGAGTAACACACGCAAATTGAAGCAGTCCCCCTATCCAGATATCACAAAACCGCTTGAAAAACTTCTTTTACCTGCAGAAATAGGAAAACCAGATATATCATCCCTTGTAATCTTTTAAAAGCAGAGCAAAACTCATCAACTACATGTCGTTCATGCAACCCGTAGCATAGAAGGGATCTCATAACTCATGAATAGCATACACTCCTACATACTACCACATTGAAACAAAATGTAGGTGGAAAAAGTTGAATGCTGGGAATTACTATTTTGCTCACCCGCAGTCTGTTGTAATTTGGAGGGTGTCTTGGAGCCCCAGAAATCAGATTGTAGTATTGGATCTACATATTATTATTGCCATATGTTTGTCTGTTTATGTATTGTATAGGGGAGGTATATTATTCAATAATGTAATGTTTCTTACCTGATATATGTTAATTGCATTTTGCATACATAAAATAATGTTCCATTTTCAGTCCTTGTAATACAACACCATAGGTGAGGTTTCATTACCTAAATTGTACTTAGTATATAGTCTGTGTATGGTTGCAGGTATGTTTGTCGTGGATGATACTATATACTGAATTACATGTTATTATATATAACAATGTATATATGTTTTTTATGTTATATCTGGTTAGTGAATGTGTCATTGGATGTGTGCAGGGTGTGTGCTGGCCCTGGAATGTGAACAATGTGTTTCTTCCTTTCCCCAGCGGCTACTGTTCACCAGAACCCTATGCTGCTGATGGAGGATGGATACCGGACACAGAGTGTAGCTTGGTCACCATTGAATCACAGTGGCCACCAGTCCTGAATACCTGTAATGGCTATGTGCAGAACATGGCTCAGGGGAATTTGGACTGGCCCCACAACCCACAAGACAGTATGCCATCCTGACAGTAAATTGGAGATGTCCGTTTTTAGCATGTCGTGCAATCACGTCAAAGTTCCACAGAGTGTGGCCACGTTTGGCATCACACTACAGAGGAGGACACTCTAACATGTTGGGGACCCAGACGTTCCAGCATGAATAAAATACATCCACATACTAAAGTGTACAGTATGCAGAGCTTTGGGGACCATCGTTCAATACAGTCCTGGAGCACAGGTAAGGCAGGCATTGATGTTGATGTCCGGTACCTGTGAGTTATGCAGTAGGTGTGTCCATGTGAGTACCCCGGGCTGTTTCGGTCATCACTCCTGTGCAGAAGGGACATGCTCAATAACAGAGACCTGTTAGGCACAGGGCCCCTGTTACCCATGACAGTACCATACTCAACCAGTATGAATAGGTCCAGTGCCCCGGGGCAGTACGTGTGACAGAATGTCTGCATGTCTGGGAGGGTCGTCCTTGGTGTAAACAGCCAAGGCAGTTTGTGGTGATTGTGTCAATACACATACTCTGTCAAATGATCGTCTGTGTTACAACTAGGGCATGAATAGGGTAATGGCAGTAGATCTAAAACCGTGATTGATAATGTGCCTTGATTTTCATTTCATGGGTTGATAATTCATTAATGATCAAGAGTGTGAGTGTGCATGGTGCCAAGTGTGCATGTGGGTATATGTGCATGTGATGGAGTGTGCCCGGTCTGTGTCAAGTTGTCATGTTAACACTGTTGTGCGTCATTTTCAATGTGAGCCATGGACGTTGGCCATACAGTGGTTGACACTGGGGTACATTGTAATGTGATATCTGTGCATTATAGGATTTGTGCTCCTCGGTGTATGTTCACAGAAACCTGGTCACTCGCTGGAAAGATACAAGGTCATTTTATACCTGCTCGCAAGCAGACCAGCAGGAGAGGTGTCACTGCAAGGCGTCTGTGGTACAATGACAGTAGCAAAAACTACGGAACCCTAATGACAGTGCCCTCATGCATAAATTTAAATTAGAATGTCATAGAGTATTGGTTTACAGGCCCTACACATTGACACAGGTATGTGGGGTGGCTGCACCACCACCACCTGGAGGGTCAATGGTACCAAAGGCAATGCCTAGCATTTACTGACCTCTGGAGCGGACACTGTCAGGGAACTGCCAAGAAAGGCTTCTACCTTTAGGGATCATGTTGGGCCCGTAAAGTCTGACGGGGTTTTATGGCAAGGTACTCCAACAGGGATCCTGTGGAAGCTGAGCTGTTGTACTATGCATGTTATTACAGTATCATGGGTTTTCGGCCTGACACATTCATAATTTCATTCCGAGTCTAATGCAGCACTTATGGGACACACCTCAATCTCCTTGATACATGTTCCATGGCCGGCTATGTGTTGATGATGGTTATGTGCTGATGTGTGGTACCATCATACCCGATGTATGCTGTGCAGTCACTGGGCATGTTACAGTGCCCCTGTGCTTCCTTCATAATTCCCATTTTCAGGCATTTTCCCCTAGCAACTGGGTCTGCTTCTATCAGACCATCCTGTGGTACCAGGAAACGCCGTCACATGCTGCTCTGGCAGTCCACAGGAACCTGTCATATAGTTCAAAACACCTGCTCCCTAATGCACAGGGACCCAAGCTGGTTAGTCCCCGATGACAGTACCAGTAGTCACCCTCCCAACGCACAGTAACCTGAAAATCTCCGTTAGACCTGTCCCTTAGGTTGGACCATGCAGGACAGTAAAGTGGATCGTCCCCAGATCCCCCACATAGCACCAGCAGGGCCTGGCATGTACACACATGCCCGATTGATCCCAGGGTCCTGGAACTCCTGCTACACCCGTCAGGGGCATGCCCCATGAACTTTACTGCCCATGTTCCTCACCATGCACACATACGTAGGGCATGGGAACAAGGGTTCTGAGGGGGAGCTCAGGCATGTAACGACCTGTGCATTGTGAAAAGTGCCACCATCCTGCAATCATTAAGCTTTGTGGGACACTTGAGTTCCAACATGGGGCCTTTATGCCAGGGCGTTTCTACATTGAAATGTGTTGTATGCAGCTTTACAACATCAGGTATGGATACAATAGGTATCCCAGCATGTCCTAGAGCAGCAGTGAATGTCCTTGCTGGGTAAGTTCATCAGTAACAAACCCTGGTAAATCCCCGGGGCACATCCTGCCAGTCTTCCATACCATGCTTTTCTCCCTAAAAAAAACCACCTAACAGTACACAGGGTGTACCAAAGATCGTACCACCGTGCAAACAGTAACCTTCCGTCAAGCAGACATGTCAACTGCATCAGGTCATGCCCGTCCACACCACTGATATGCAGTTGAATTAATTGTGCATCTACAAAAACATGGAATTAGCTCACAAGGCACCTACATTACATGCACCACCTCAACAAATTTCATTGACCTGCCCAAAACCAGAACTAGACATGTCATTGGTAGGCAACTAGTCATCCATACACATGTGCAAGATAAACTGTGGCAAATTTCCCAGGACAGGTACATGCGATCACATACTACTGAATTTTACATGAGACTGCTGAAACAGCTCAGTGTTGAAAATTCCCTTTGGAATGGGCCACATGTATTAAATTACAGGGATATGCATTGAGGGTACACCCATAGTATTACATTAGTGTAATGGGCTGCACACTTTTAACTGTGGTGAATGTTTGGTACAGAACTCCTACATAGTTGCACTGCAAGTATTGCATTTCCTGATGGAAATCAACTTTTTTTGCTGTCAACGTGCTGCACATAGTGTTTGGTTGATATGCATGTTGCTTGGTTAAGACTCCTAAGGGAAACACTAAATCACACCATAGCATGCAGACACCCACCCAAATAACTTGACTGGGAACCCAGTGCACTTGATATGGGTGCTTCGTACTATGTCATAGTTTGGACTTGAAGCCATTTGTCCTGTTTTCATGTGGGAAATTGCTTAGAAGCACATTGGCCTTTTTGAATTACACTGGCATGTCTGTATTTGGACTACAGCCAGCACTACCAATTTCTGGACAAGTTTTCATGCCTCAATTACTTTACTTGAGTACCTTGTTGCAGCACCATTGACCATGTGTTGTGTAATTTTTGTTGTGGTTCATTCAATACATGGTAGTTCACTGTCAGGGGATTTACTGCTCTTGGATCCGTTAGTGACATCGTGCAGTATGTGTGCAATGCTCAACTTTACCCATGTTTCCCCAAAGTAGTTAGCTTCCTTCATATATTACGGCTTTGCATGAGATTTTAATGCCACATGCAACCCGGGTAACTTCCCTTATCAGTTGGCACTTGTCCCATTGGATGTGTGTATTCATAATTACAATACATGAGTTAGCATATGTGTCACATGCTCTCCCGAACCCCAGGATAATCTGTGGAGTCTGGATTTTCTCTGCCTACAGTTCAGACACCTCATCCCCATAAATTTACAAACCCGGGGGCAACACTAGCCAAACTGGGAAAATTTAAAGACCAACCCGTCAGTTTTAATTACCTCTTCTAGGACATAGCCTGCCCCAGTAACCAAAAAAGGTTGGGAAAAATGCCCTGGGCCAGCCCCCAAAACAAACAAAGGGTTTTTCCCAACACAAAATTCACTTGTTGCCAAAATGGATCCCTTCCCCCCCCTGGCTCTGTGGGGCATAAAGGGTTCCCCAGGGAACTTAACCCCCAATTTTTTTTTTTTTTTTTTTTTTTTTTTTTTTTTTTTTTTTTTTTTTTTTTTTTTTTTTTTTTTTTTTTTTTTTTTTTTTTTTTTTTTTTTTTTTTTTTTTTTTTTTTTTTTTTTTTTTTTTTTTTTTTTTTTTTTTTTTTTTTTTTTTTTTTTTTTTTTTTTTTTTTTTTTTTTTTTTTTTTTTTTTTTTTTTTTTTTTTTTTTTTTTTTTTTTTTTTTTTTTTTTTTTTTTTTTTTTTTTTTTTTTTTTTTTTTTTTTTTTTTTTTTTTTTTTTTTTTTTTTTTTTTTTTTTTTTTTTTTTTTTTTTTTTTTTTTTTTTTTTTTTTTTTTTTTTTTTTTTTTTTTTTTTTTTTTTTTTTTTTTTTTTTTTTTTTTTTTTTTTTTTTCTTTTTTTTTTTTTTTTTTTTTTTTTTTTTTCCCAATCCCCAAAGGGCAATTTTATTTGGGAATTTTTCCTTTCCCTTTTTTTTGGGGGTTTGGGACAGTTCCCCAATTTTTTTAAGGAAAAATCTTTGGAATTTTTAAAAACCTTTTGGGGGAAAAACCTGGGAGTTTAGTCAAATTTTTTTTTTAAAAAAGGGTTTTTGGAAAATGGAGGGGGCCCCCCTTCTTTGGGGGGGGGGTTTTTATTTTTTGGCAACAGCCTAGTATTGCACTCTACGGCCATATGTTTACCTGTCAGATGCAAGTATCTGTTGCTCATATACTGTTTGTGGGTCTTTATTGCCATAGCTTTCCCTATCTCTATGAACAACTTGTGTACTGTGGCAGATTTTTGCATATGAGTGGGATCCAGTACTTTACTTATGTCTCTGTTGTAATTTCACTGTGTCCACTGGGCAGATTTCTGTATTGTGGGAGGTTCCTGTGTTAACACATACAAATGCCAGATATGTGTGTGCAACTGCTGAACTGTGACATGGCCTAAGTGTGTGAGCATGCCCAGTTCACAGTTTATATGGCTTCTTGACTGACACGTCTCATTTATCTAAGTGTGCGAGCATGCCCAGTGTGAACTTTCCATATGTTGGGATCTGTGGTCCACCACATTTGTGTTTGTGTGTGGACTTCATCTATATTTCACATGTACAGTTGAGTGTTGGACATCAGGTTGTGTTCTTACTGCCCAACTGCTTTGTGTCTGAACCTAACAAGCATTATGCTGTGCCTGCAGGGTTGCCATGGGATAGTTTGCATACAGTTGTCAACATCCTTTCATACTGACCAAACAGTGTATTGTCGTATAGTGTACTGGTTTAGTACTTTCACTGTGGTGGACAGTATCATCGGTTTCAGTCCTATCACTGCTTGTAATATTTATAGTGAGCACACCAGACTGGTTGAGGGCCAGTTGTGCAGATATGGCCATGTTGCATTTTGTTCAGATATGGACAACATAGAACAAGATTGTCCGAGATTGTTAATGTATTCCACAACTTGTGTGGACAATGACAAACAATGGCCATGTGCCCTAGGCCATTTGTAATGCTAGTCAGAGAGTGTTTGTCCTTCAACACACATATTCACTGGTGTTTGCCATGACATATGTCAAGGTTAGTGTGCTGTGCCTCTGTCTACTCGTGACATACAGGTGATATCCAGGGTGCACCTACCATCTCCCATCCAGTCATCATGATTCCTCTGGATGACAGTCAATGAGGGACTTCTTGGATAACCTGTACTGGGAGTTTAGTCATGAGTGGAGTGAGCTTCTGGGTTATGGACCAATCGGTACAGCATGTCCTGTTTATGTCTGTGCTGGGGTTCAGGCCTGTCATCTGCATAGGTTACCAGCATTCAGATTTTACATGGTGCCAAATGTCCATTGATTCCACCTTGGTCATGGCTTTATACATCAGGCACAGATCACCTCTAGCCAGGCGGTATGGCACTGTGTGGAGCTGCAGTTTGCTTAATCAGGCAACACATGGCATCTGTTACAGCTCTGAGATCCTCCTTGTGGGGTATTTGTGGGGTCTTTCCAGTTGATGCAGGTGTCTGCTAAGGTACATCCCACAAGGACCATTGTACGCAATTGTGAGGCTGCTGATGGATGACTGGAGAGGCACAATGACCTACCCTGACCTAGCTGTGCTTACCTTCATGATTAGGTGGGTATATGGTATGTTTCTGTAACCACTACAGAGACATGGTTGTTACATGCAGGATATCTATCACCTTGTGTCCCCAAGTCTCTTATTGCTCCTGATGTACTTAATGGGTTAACACCTATGTGGTAATTTGTGGCCACGTACTGTGTTTCCACAGGGGATGACTATACACTATTCTGCCTTTAGCTTGTTGACATGGCTGTGGCACCACTTGTCTGTTTCTATGTGTGCCTTTTGTAGGATGCTTGTGTTAGCTGGAGGGTCCGATATGGTGGGCAGTTTGTATTCATCTCCGAACCTGTTCAGACAGAGTCCTTCCATGTTGGCCTGTACCTATGTGACATATATAGCGTACAAGAGAGGTCCCAGGACCGTGCCTTGTGGGATGCCAGTTGTACCTGGTTTGTAGTCTGACATGGCTGCAGCATGTCTGACCAGGTCAGTTCTGTCCTTGAGCTAGTTTGCAACCCATCTACTTGGATAGGGGTTTATAGTTAGGCTGGTGAGCTTATCTGTACTGAACAACTGGGGTATTGTATGGAAGGGTTTAGCAAGGTCCAGATAGGCTGTGTGAACCACATTCCCCTCACCAATGGCCTTGGTGCGTGTTTCACATGAGTCAGTCATGTTTAAGGGGCAGGATCTGCCCTATGAAAGCCACACTGGGTAGGGTCCAATGTCTGTAGGTACCCAATCTCTTTATTCCTGGGATCCATGATCATCCTCTTCATTACTTTGCCAACCAAGATAGTCAGGGTTGAGGGGTGATAGTTTGCAGTATCCATTCAGGCACCACCTTTGTGGTGAGGGACCACTGTTGATGTATACTGCTCTTTGGGTACATATCCTGTGGTAAGACTGTGAGTGCGCAGCAGTGCTATTTGGTGTTCCATTCTTCTTACAGTACTTGTTGGACACAACCCAGGACACCATCTGGTACCATTGATGCTGTGTGGTTTGCTTTGTAGATGCTGGCTGTTACCTCAGCATCTGCAATGTCAGGGGGCCAGCACTCTGCTGGGATAGATATTTGGCAGTTTGGTGCTGGTGGGGAGTTTGCAAAGAATCTGTTAGGTTGGATGTTGGCAATGTGTGTGGGTTTGGTGTATTGTTTGTGATATTTGAGTACTGCAGAGCATATCTGTGGATTATCACCATGGTTCCTACCATCAGTTAGGACAGCTGTGTGATTATCCTTTGTGTCCTGCACAATTTGTGTCATCATAGGTTCATAGGTTCATACTAGGCTATCTGCCCTGGCCATGTTTGAGCATAGACAGACTGTATGTGGCTTTCAACACCCCTTGCAATGTGCATATTATGCCCATTTAGGGTTTACTTTACTAGATGTGACACAGGGATGACCCCCAGTGTACACCTACTATCTCCCATGCACTTGACCAGATTTCTCTTGTTGAGTATGAGTGTGGAGCTCAGCCTATCATGGGCTGGGATTCTGTTCCAGAGTGTAAGGAGCCTCTGGGTTATGGATCTGTCCCTCCAGCACATCCTATTTATCTATGTGTGGAGGTTCAGATATCTCACTGTGGTGTCTCTGCTGGATTTGGAGTTTCTGCAGTGGAGCATGTCCATTCATTCTGGATTGGACATGGCCTTGTACAGCAGGTATACATCGCCTCTGACTGGGCAGTATGCATGTGAATTGGGCTGTGGTTTCTTCAGCCAGGCAGCAGATGACAGATGTTTGGACCCTTTATCCTCTTGGTGAGGTACATTTGGGGTCTTTCTAACTGCTGCAGGTGTCAGGTAAGGTACATCCGAACTGGGGCATTGTTCTCAAGTATGGGCCTGATAAGGGAAGAGTATGGGGGCACAGTGACCTCTCTTGATCTACATGTGCATCCTTTCATATTAAGGTGGGCAATATAGCAGGTCTTCCTGGCCACCTTGGCAATGTGAGTGTCACATGACGGGTTACCATCCACTTGTGTCCCTAGGTCCCTGATTACTTCTTCCATACATAATGGATTACCACCTATGCCATACTTTGTGTGTGCCTTGTTTGGTATTTGTTGAGACATTCATACTCTGCACTGTCTTCAGGAAGGCTGGCTGGGGTTCCTGGGTTTGTGAGGGTGGTCTGTAGCAGGCTTCAAACAGGGACGCAGTTTGAGCCACTGTTACTTGCCCATGGATAGTCCATGCTGCTTCTTGCTGTGGTACCAACCTGGGGGTGTGGTTATCCTTGACAATTACTGATAGCCACACTCCTATTGTAGTTTGTTCCATATTTTGGGGCTGTAGAGCATGGTATAAGGCATAACCTGGTAGTATTAGGGTGCTCTTCTGGGCCTTGACCCAGGTTTCTGTTACAGAACAGATATTACCATTCTCCATGCTGAGGTGGGTTTGGTCTGCATGCACCTTGCAGTTTAGACTTCTGGCATTGGGTAGCATTACGTCCAGGTTGTTCTCCCTTGTGCTACCTATGGTGGTGGGTTTGTGTTTCCAGCCTTACCTATTCAAGGCACAGCGGGGGTGACAACAGCCTTTGCCAGTATCCACACAGCCAGGTGTGCTGGGTACGTGCCATCCCTAGCAGGTGGAGCATCATGTATTGCTCGGCATGTCATCCCAGGCTGTCAGCCATTTGTTCCCCTTTGCTTACAGCAATACTTCAGCCAATTATTGTACTTGATCTTGTTGTCTTCATAGTGTGGCATCATGCTTGGTGAGGGTGAGATGTTAGGCAGGGTCATCATGTTTGCATATACTAGATGGTGTTACATTGCTTAACACATGGCAATCATGCCTCAGGTGGTGCTGCAGGGCTGCCTATGTCAGATGCACATACTACACTCCCTGTACATGTTTGAAAGCAGGTTGTGTCATGTTAGGCGTCCCTGTTACTATATGAGTGAGTCAGAGAGGGGTATCATTCCCAGGGTTCCTACTGAGCCAGTGTATGTGCTATGCGTTGCCTCTTTGCCAAGGCCAGGGCATACTGGGTATGACTCCTTCTGCCTACTGGGGCAGGCTCATGTTGCTCCTCCTCCGAGTCACGCTCTGCCTGTGATGGCCTTGGCAATGGTGGAGGGCTGTTTGTCCTGGCCCTATGCTGGTCCTGCTGCAGCTGTTTTTGCAGAATCATATTATGTAGCATAGCACATACCATGACAATTTGGGTACATGTAGTTGGTGAGTACTGCAAGGCTCCACCAGATGTGTCCAGGCACCGGAACCGTGACTTGAGCAGCCCAAACACACGCTCTATTACATTTCGTGTTTGTGCGTGTGTCTCATTATGGCGTTCTTGTTCAGGTGTGTGTGTGTTTCTGATGGGTGTCATCAGCCACGGCTCCAGTGCATATCCAGCATCCCCCACTAAGTGACCATGTGGGATGTCCCCATTGGCAAATGTCTGGTACAGCTGCGTCAGATGCCAGATATGGGAATCATGGTAGCTTCCAGGGCAGCCAGCACACACATTCGTTATTATGCCCTGGGCATCACACATGATCTGGCAGTTGATGGAGGGGAAGCCCTTGTGGTTGATGTAGACCCTACCCCACTCACCAGCTGGTGCCTTGATGCGTATATGCGTGCAGTCTATTGCACCCACTACCTCAGGGTATTCCTCTATTTGCTGGAAGAGTCGCATATTGCTGGCCAATGCCTCATGGGAATTGAGGAAATATACATGATCTCCGACATGTGCCGACATGGCATCCAGGAACTGGTGCAGTACCCTGGATGCAGATGCCTGTGAGATCCCCATCATATCACCAGTTGGCCTCTGGAAGGTACTTGTTGCTAGTATTCTTAGGCCAACACATACCTTGGTTTCCACTGGGATGGGTTCCCCTCTGTTGGTTCTGTGTGTGAGGCGTGGCCTGCACAGCTCAACAATTTGCTGCAGGAGGTCTCTGTCCACTCTATAGCGCTCCACTATCTCTAGCTCATGTAAACCCTGGTAGGTGAACCTGGGCCTGTACACTCTTCTCTGTCTCCTCACTGTGTGTTGTCTGGCAGCATTTGCATTGTCACCACCCTCAGCAAGTCTCCTATGTCTCCTTATAACAGCTATGGCAGCCCCTAGCATGTTTGTTCTGAGTGCAGCTTTTTCAGTTTTCACTTCTAATAGCTTACTCCTGTCTTGCAGTGTGTCTTGAGAGAAACATACTGCAATGCTGTTTGCAGTGTTTTAAGTGCTGGGCTGGGCAAGTATTCTGCCTGTGTAATTGCCTGCTTCTAATTGTTTTCACCTGCTAGCTCTACCAGTATTCAATGCTAGCTTCCTACTATTTCTTCTGCTTCCTTTTTCCTCTCTGTTTCCTCAGGGGGGAGCAGCGCGCATACCAGCGAAAACACGCTCACAGTGGCTACCACGCATGCACACATGCTTACACGGTCTACAATCTGCTTATTCGGTTTTAAACACACTCTCACCAGCGCAAACAGGTTTACAGATCTTT
This sequence comes from Protopterus annectens, assembly GCF_019279795.1. Lineage (NCBI taxonomy): Eukaryota > Metazoa > Chordata > Ceratodontiformes > Protopteridae > Protopterus > Protopterus annectens. The sequence continues at coordinate 872,362,970 of NC_056744.1, forward strand.
AAACAGGCACCTACATGCTTACTCTGCCTTACACGCGCGCACTCTGTCTTACTCGCTCCTCCCAGCGCGCACACGTGCCCATGCAAGCACAGCAAGAAACATTGGTGTTAGCCACAGTGTACACCTTCCATTTCTTGACTTTCCCATGCTTATCTGTTGACACTCCTCTTTCTATGCTGTGTGACTGACATCTTTCACATACCACTTTGCTCCAATGAGCTTGATTTCTTTCTGACATTCCCCCCTGTGATGTCACCTATCTCCTACTCTGTTACTCCCCCTTATCTAACTCTTACACTACACGGAATGTGCTCATTTGCTATGTGACAGTGAGATTCACTATCCTACCACTCATTTACATAGGATTGCCTACTAATGCTTAGTTACGTGTCTTACACTCAGCTTCCCCCCTTAGCAACCACTAAACGGTGGCCATGTTGTTTTCAGTCTGCTAGTCCCTGCATTGTGAATTCATGCATTGCATAAAACCCACATTTGTGGGTTTCAAACCTTCATTTTTATGTTTTATATAGCGCAGCCCGTTTGCGCGGGGCTGCGCTGCGTTTAAACCTCGCCGATCGCCGAAAAATAAACAATTTATTTTATTTCATGTTTGCATTGGGTTACCATGCCAATGGCCACATATTTGGCCATTGGCATGCTGCCTGACACATATGCACACTTTATTTGGAGCTGACATGGCTCCATTGTGTTATTTGCAGAAACGTACTCAGTTGTCAACTGAGTACATTTCTGCACCTAACACGACTCTTACATGGGCTGGTTTCAGCTTTGTGGATCGCTAATCTACCTCATTTGCATGCCTTTCGGCTGCAAGTGAGGTAATTAGCATATCCACGCCCTGCCCGTGTAAGAGACGTTTTAGCTGGTCTCTTACATGGTATTTCAGGCTGTTCCTGGATCGCTATGGATGCATGGAGTCTTACACGACTCTTAGACTCCGTGCAAGCCATCGTGAATCCTGCCCAATGTCTGAATGTAGGCTAAGCACAGAACAAATTAATTTCCGAAGGTAGGCTAACCAAAGAACAAATTAATATTCAAATGTAGGCTAACCACAGAACAAATTAATGTCTGATTGTAGGCTAACCACAGAACAAATTAATGTCCGAATGTAGGCTAACCACAAAACAAATTAATGTCCGAATGTAGGCTAACCAAAAAACAATTTAATGTCCGAATGTAGGTTAACCACAGAATAGATTAATGTTCGAATGTAGACTAGCCAAAGAACAAATTAATGTTCTAATGTAGGTTAACCACAGAACAAATTAATGTCCGAATGTAGGCTAGCCAAAGAACAAATTAGAGTCCAAATGTAGGTTAACCACAGAACAAAAATAGTGTCCGAATGTAGGCTAACCAAAGAACAAATTAATGTCCGAATTTACGTTAACCACAGAACAAATTAATGTCCGAATTTACGTTAACCACAGAACAAATTAATGTCCGAATGTAGGCTAGCCAAAGAACAAATTAATGTCTGAATGTAGGCTAACCAAAGAAAAAATTAATGTCGGAATGTAGGCTAACCACAGAACAAATTAATGTCCAAATGAAGGCTAAGCACCGAACAAATTAATGTCTATATGTAGGCTAACCAAAGAACAAATTAATATCCGAATGTAGGCTAAACAAGGAACAAATTAATGTTCAAATGCAGGCTTCCTAAAGAACAAATTAATGTCCAAATGTAGGCTAACCACAGAACACATTAAAAGTCCAAATGTAGGCTAATCAAAGAACAAATTAATGTGCGAATGTAGGTTAACCATAGAACAAATTAATGTTCGTATATAGGCTAACCACAGAACAAATTAATGTCCGAATATAGGCTAACCACAGAACAAATGAATGTCCGAATGTAGGCTATCCACAGAACAGATTAATGTTCGAATGTAGGCTAGCCATAGAACAAATTAATGTTCGAATGCAGGCTAACCACAGAACAAATTAATGTCCGAATGTAGGCTAACCACAGAACAAATTAATGACCGAGTGTAGGTTAACCAAAGAACAAACTAATGTCCGAATGTAGGCTAACCACAGAACAAATTAATGCCTGAATGTAGGCTAACCACAGGAGAAATTAATGTCCGACTGTAGGCTATCCATAGAACAAATTAATGTCCGAATGTAGACTAACCACAGAACAAATTAATGTCAGAATGTAGGCTTACCAAAGAACAAATTAATGTTCGAATGTAGGCTAACCACAGAACAAATTAATGTCTGAATGTAGGCTAACCACAGAACAAATAAATGACCGAGTGTAGGTTAACCAAAGAACAGATTAATGTCCGAATGTAGGCTAACCACAGAACAAATTAATGTCCAAATGTAGGCTAACCAGAAAATAAATTAATGCCCGAATGTAGGTTAACCAAAGAACAGATTAATGTCCGAATGTAGGCTAACCAAAGAACAAATTAATGCCCAAATGTAGGCTACCAAAAGAACAAATTAATGTCCGAATTTACGCTAACCATCGAACCAATTAATGTCTTAATGTAAGCTAACCACAGAACAAATTAATGTCCGAATGTAGGTTACCAAAAGAACAAATTAATGTCCGAATGTAGGTTAACCACAGAACCAATTAATGTCTTAATGTAAGCTAACCACAAAACAAATTAATGTTCAAATGTAGGCTAACCAAAGAACAAATTAATGTTCGAATGCAGGCTAACCATAGAACAAATTAATGTACGAATGTAGGCTAACCACAGAAGAAATTAATGTCTGACTTTAGACTAACCAAAGAAAAAATTAATGTCCGAATGTAGGCTAACCACAGAAAAAATTAGTGTCCAAATGTAGGCTAACCAAAGAACAAATTAATGTCTGAATGTAGGCTAACCGCAAAACAAATTAATGTCCGAATGTAGTTTAACCAAAGAACAAATTAATGCCCAAATGTAGGCTACCAAAAGAACAAATTAATGTCCGAATTTAGGCTAACCACCGAACCAATTAATGTCTTAATGTAAGCTAACCACAGAACAAATTAATGTCCGAATGTAGGCTACCAAAAGAACAAATTAATGTCCGAATGTAGGTTAACCACAGTACCAATTAATGTCTTAATGTAAGCTAACCACAAAACAAATTAATGTTCACATGTAGGCTAGCCAAAGAACAAATTAATGTTCGAATGTAGGCTAACCATAGAACAAATTAATGTACGAATGTAGGCTAACCACAGAAGAAATTAATGTCTGACTTTAGACTAACCAAAGAAAAAATTAATGTCCGAATGTAGGCTAACCACAGAAAAAATTAGTGTCCAAATGTAGGCTAACCAAAGAACAAATTAATGTCCGAATGTAGGCTAACCGCAGAACAAATTAATGTCCGAATGTAGGCTAACCGCTGAACAAATCAATGTCCAGTGTAGGTTAACCAAAGAAATGATTAATGTCCGAATGTAGGCTACCCAATGAACAAATTAATGTCCAAATGTAGGCTAACCATAGAAAAAATTAATGTCCGAATGTAGGCTACCCAAAGAACAAATTAATGTCTGAATGTAGGCTAACCACAGAACAAATTAATGTCCGAATGTAGGCTAACCACAGAACAAATTAATGTCTGAATGTAGGCTAACCGCAGAACAAATTAATGTCCTAATGTAGGCTAACCGCTGAACAAATTAATGTCCAGTGTAGGTTAACCAAAGAAACGATTAATGTCCAAATGTAGGCTACCCAATGAACAAATTAATGTCCGAATGTAGGCTAACCATAGAAAAAATTAATGTCCGAATATAGGCTACCCAAAGAACAAATTAATGTCTGAATGTAGGCTAACCACAGAACAAATTAATGTCCGAATGTAGGCTAACCACAGAACAAATTAATGTCCGAATGTAGGCTAACCACAGAACAAATTAATGTCAGAATGTAGGCTAACCAAAGAACAGATTAATCTCCGAATGTAACCTAACCACAGAACAAATTAATGTCCAAATGTAGGCTAACCACAGAACAAATTAATGTCCGAATGTAGGCTAACCAAAGAACAGATTAATGTCTGAATGTAGGCTAACCAAAGACCAGTTTATTGTCTGAATGTAGGGTAACCACAGAACAAATTAATGTCCGAATGTAGGGTAACTACAGAACAAATTAATGTCCGAATGTAGGCTGACCACAGAACAAATTAATGTCCGAATGTAGGCTAACCACAGAACAAATTAATGTCCGAATGTAGGCTAACCAAAGAACAAATTAATATCCGAATGTAGGCTAACCACGGAACAGATTAATGTTCAATGTAGGTTAACCACAGAACAAATTAATGTCCTAATGTAGGCTAACAACAGAACAAATTAATGTACGAATGCAGGCTAACCACAGAACAAATTAATGTCCGAATGTAGGCTAACCACAGAAAAGGTTAATGTCTGAATGTAGGATAACCACAGAACAAATTAATGCTCAAATGTAGACTAACCACAGAACAAATAAATGTCTGAATGTAGGCTAACCAGAGAACAAATTAGAGACCAAATGTAGGCTAACTAAAGAACAAATTAATGTCCAAATGTAGGTTAACCATAGAACAAATTAATTTCCGAATGTAGGCTAGCCAAAGAACAAATTAATGTTCGAATGTAGGCTAACCACAGAACAAATTAATGTCCGAATATAGGCTAACCACAGAACAAATTAGTGTCCGAATGTAGGCTATCCACAGAACAGATTAATGTTCGAATGTAGGCTAACCATAGAACAAATTAATGTCCGAATGTAGGCTAACCACAAAATAAATTAATGTCCGAATGTAGGCTAACCGCAGAGCAGATTAATGTTCGAATGTAGGCTAACCACTAAACAAATTAATGGCCCAATGTAGGTTTACCAAAGAACAAATTAATGTCCGAATGTAGGCTAACCACAGAACAGATTAATGTCCGAATGTAGGCTAACCACAGAACAAATTAATGTCCGAATGTAGGCTAAGCAAAGAACAAATTAATGTCTGAATGTAGGTTAACCATAGAACAAATTAATTTCCGAATGTAGGCTAGCCAAAGAACAAATTAATTTTCGAATGTAGGCTAACTACAGAACAAATTAATGTCCGAATATAGGCTAACCACAGAACAAATTAATGTCCGAATGTAGGCTAACCACAGAATAAATTAATGACCAGGTGTAGGTTAACCAAAGAACAAATTAATGTGCAAATGTAGGCTAACCACAAAACAAATTAATGCCCGAATGTAGGCTAAAAACAGGACAAATTAATGTCCGACTGTAGGCTAACCATAGATCAAATTAATGTCCAAATGTAGACTAACCACAGAACAAATTAATGTCCGAATGTAGGCTAACCAAAGAACAAATTAATGTTCGAATGTAGGCTAACCACAGAACAAATTAATGTCTGAATGTAGGCTAACCACAGAACAAATTAATGTCCGAATGTAGGCTAACCAAAGAACAAATTAATGTCCAAATTTATGTTAACCACAGAACAAATTAATGTCCGAATGTAGGCTAACCACCAAACCAATTAATGTCTTAATGTAAGCTAACCAAAGAACAAATTAATGTCCGAATGTAGGTTACCAAAAGAAAAAATTAATGTCTGAATGTAGGTTAACCACAGTACCAATTAATGTCTTAATGTAAGCTAACCACAAAACAAATTAATGTTCAAATGTAGGCTAACCAAAGAACAAATTAATGTTCGAATGTAGGCTAACCATAGAACAAATTAATGTACGAATGTAGGCTAACCACAGAAGAAATTAATGTCTGACTTTAGACTAACCAAAGAAAAAATTAATGTCCGAATGTAGGCTAACCACAGAAAAAATTAGTGTCCAAATGTAGGCTAACCAAAGAACAAATTAATGTCTGAATGTAGACAAACCGCAGAACAAATTAATGTCCAAATGTAGGCTAACTGCTGAACAAATCAATGTCCAGTGTAGGTTAACCAAAGAAATGATTAATGTCCGAATGTAGGCTACCCAATGAAGAAATTAATGTCTGAATGTAGGCTAACCATAGAAAAAATTAATGTCCGAATATAGGCTACACAAAGAACAAATTAATGTCTGAATGTAGGCTAACCACAGAACAAATTAATGTCCGAATGTAGGCTAACCACAGAACAAATTAATGTCAGAATGTAGGCTAACCAAAGAACAGATTAATCTCCGAATGTAGGCTAACCACAGAACAAATTAATGTCCAAATGTAGGCTAACCACAGAACAAATTAATGTCCGAATGTAGGCTAACCAAAGAACAGATTAATGTCTGAATGTAGGCTAACCAAAGACCAGTTTATTGTCCGAATGTAGGGTAACCACAGAACAAATTAATGTCCGAATGTAGGCTAACAACAGAACAAATTAATGTCCGAATGTAGGCTGACCACAGAACAAATTAATGTCCGAATGTAGGCTAACCACAGAACAAATTAATGTCCGAATGTAGGCTAACCAAAGAACAAATTAATATCCGAATGTAGGCTAACCACAGAACAGATTAATGTTCAATGTAGGCTAACCACAGAACAAATTAATGTCCTAATGTAGGCTAACAACAGAAAAATTAATGTGCGAATGCAGGCTAACCACAGAACAAATTAATGTCCGAATGTAGGCTAACCACAGAAAAAATTAATGTCCGAATGTAGGCTAACCACAGAACAAATTAATGCTCAAATGTAGACTAACCACAGAACAAATAAATGTCCGAATGTAGGCTAACCAGAGAACAAATTAGAGTCCAAATGTAGGCTAACTAAAGAAAAATTAATGTCCAAATGTAGGTTAACCATAGAACAAATTAATTTCCGAATGTAGGCTAGCCAAAGAACAAATTAATGTTCGAATGTAGGCTAACCACAGAACAAATTAATGTCCGAATATAGGCTAACCACAGAACAAATTAATGTCCGAATGTAGGCTATCCACAGAACAGATTAATGTTCGAATGTAGGCTAACCATAGAACAAATTAATGTCCGAATGTAGGCTAACCACAAAATAAATTAATGTCCGAATGTAGGCTAACCGCAGAGCAGATTAATGTTCGAATGTAGGCTAACCACTAAACAAATTAATGGCCCAATGTAGGTTTACCAAAGAACAAATTAATGTCCGAATGTAGGCTAACCACAGAACAGATTAATGTCCGAATGTAGGCTAACCATAGAACAAATTAATGTCCGAATGTAGTCTAAGCAAAGAACAAATTAATGATTGAATGTAGGTTAACCATAGAACAAATTAATTTCCGAATGTAGGCTAACCATATGAACAAATTAATGTCCGAATATAGGCTAACCACAGAACAAATTAATGTCCGAATGTAGGCTATCCACAGAACAGATTAATGTTCGAATGTAGGCTAACCATAGAACAAATTAATGTTCGAATGTAGGCTAACCACAGAACAAATTAATGTCCGAATGTAGGCTAACCACAGAACAAATTAATGACTAAGTGTAGGTTAACCAAAGAACAAATTAATGTCCGAATGTAGGCTAACCACAGAACAAATTAATGCCTGAATGTAGGCTAACCACAGGAGAAATTAATGTCCGACTGTAGGCTATCCATAGAACAAATTAATGTCCGAATGTAGACTAACCACAGAACAAATTAATGTCAGAATGTAGGCTTACCAAAGAACAAATTAATGTTCGAATGTAGGCTAACCACAGAACAAATTATAGTCTGAATGTAGGCTAACCACAGAACAAATAAATGACCGAGTGTAGGTTAACCAAAGAACAGATTAATGTCCGAATGTAGGCTAACCACAGAACAAATTAATGTCCGAATGTAGGCTAACCAGAGAACAAATTAATGTCCGAATGTAGGCTAACCAGAAAATAAATTAATGCCCGAATGTAGGTTAACCAAAGAACAGATTAATGTCCGAATGTAGGCTAACCAAAGAACAAATTAATGCCCAAATGTAGGCTACCAAAAGAACAAATTAATGTCCGAATTTACGCTAACCATCGAACCAATTAATGTCTTAATGTAAGCTAACCACAGAACAAATTAATGTCCGAATGTAGGTTACCAAAAGAACAAATTAATGTCCGAATGTAGGTTAACCACAGAACCAATTAATGTCTTAATGTAAGCTAACCACAAAACAAATTAATGTTCAAATGTAGGCTAACCAAAGAACAAATTAATGTTCGAATGTAGGCTAACCATAGAACAATTTAATGTACGAATGTAGGCTAACCACAGAAGAAATTAATGTCTGACTTTAGACTAACCAATGAAAAAATTAATGTCCGAATGTAGGGTAACCACAGAAAAAATTAGTGTCCAAATGTAGCCTAACCAAAGAACAAATTAATGTCTGAATGTAGACAAACCGCAGAACAAATTAATGTCCGAATGTAGGCTAACCGCTGAACAAATTAATGTCCAGTGTAGGTTAACCAAAGAAATGATTAATGTCCGAATGTAGGCTACCCAATGAACAAATTAATGTCTGAATCTAGGCTAACCATAGAAAAAATTAATGTCCGAATGTAGGCTACCCAAAGAACAAATTAATGTCTGAATGTAGGCTAACCACAGAACAAATTAATGTCTGAATGTAGGCTAACCACAGAACAAATTAATGTCCGAATGTAGGCTAAGCAAAGAACAAATTAATGTCCGAATGTAGGTTAAACAAAGAACCAATTAATGTTCGAATGTAGGATACCCAAAAAACAAATTAATGTCTGAATGTAGGCTAACCAAAGAACAAATTAATGTCCGAATTTAGGCTAACCACAGAACAAATTAATGTCTGAATGTAGGCTAACCACATAACAAACTTATTTCCAAATGTAGGCTAACCACAGAACAAATTGATGTCCGAATGTAGGCTAACCAGAGAACAAATTAATGTCTGTATGTAGGCTAACCACACAACAGATTTATGTTCAAATGTAAGCTAACCACAGAACAAATTAATCTCCAAATGTAGGCTATCCACAGAACAGATTAATGTTCGAATGTAGGCTAACCATAGAACAAATTAATGTCCGAATGTATGCTAACCACAAAATAAATTAATGTCCGAATGTAGGCTAACCGCAGAACAGATTAATGTTCAAATGTAGGCTAACCACTAAACAAATTAATGTCCAAATGTAGGATACCCACTGAATAAATTAATGTCCGAATATAGGCGAACCAGAAAACAAATTAATCTTTGAATGTAGGCTAAGCACAGAATAAATTAATGTCTGAATGTAGGTTAACCAAAGAACATACTAATGTCTGAAAGAGGGCGAACCACAAAACAAATTAATGTCCGAAAGTAGGCTAACCAAAGAACAAATTAATGTCTGAATGTAGGCTTACCAAACAACAGATTAATGTCCGAATGTAGGCTAACCACAAAACAAATTAATGTCCGATTGTAGGCTAACCACAGAACAAATTAATGTCTGAATGTAGGCTAACCAAAGAACAAATTATTATCCGAATTTAGGTTAACCACAGAACAAATTAATGTCCGAATGTAGGTTAACCACAGAACAAATTAATGTCTGAATGTAGGCTAGCCAAAGAACAAATTAATGTTTGAATGTACGCTAACCACAGAACAAATTAATGTCTGAATATATGCTTACCACAGAACAAATTAGTTTCCGAATGTAGGCTAACCACAGAATAAATTTATGTCCGAATGTAGGCTAACCAAAGAACAAATTAATGTCCGAATGTAGGCTATCCACAGAACAGATTAATGTTCGAATGTAGGCTAACCATAGAACAAATTAATGTCTGAATGTAGGCTAAGCACAGAACAAATTAATTTCCGAAGGTAGGCTAAACAAAGAACAAATTAATATTCAAATGTAGGCTAACCACAGAACAAATTAATACCTGATTGTAGGCTAACCAAAAAACAATTTAATGTCCGAATGTAGGTTAACCACAGAATAGATTAATGTTCGAATGTAGACTAGCCAAAGAACAAATTAATGTTCGAATGTAGGATACCCAAAGAACAAATTAATGTCCGAATGTAGGCTAACCAAAGAACAAATTAATGTCCGAATTTACGTTAACCACAGAACAAATTAATGTCCGAATGTAGGCTAGCCAAAGAACAAATGAATGTCCGAATGTAGGCTACCAAAGTACAAATTAATGTCCGAATGTAGGCTAACCACAGAACAAGTTAACGTCCGAATGTAGGCTAACCACAGAACAAATTAATGTTTGAATGTAGGCTAAGCAAAGAACAAATTAATGTTTGAATGTAGGCTAAGCAAAGAAAAAATTAATGTCGGAATGTAGGCTAACCACAGAACAAATTAATGTCCAAATGAAGGCTAAGCACAGAACAAATTAATGTCCAAATGAAGGCTAAGCACCGAACAAATTAATGTCTATATGTAGGCTAACCAAATAACAAATTAAAAGTCCAAATGTAGGCTAAACAAGGAACAAATTAATGTTCGAAAGCAGGCTTCCTTAAGAACAAATTAATGTCCAAATGTAGGCTAACCACAGAACAAATTAAAAGTCCAAATGTAGGCTAAACAAGGAACAAATTAATGTGCAAATGTAGGCTAACAACAAAACAAATTAATGCCCGAATGTAGGCTAAAAACAGGACAAATTAATGTCCAACTGTAGGCTAACCATAGATCAAATTAATGTCCGAATGTAGACTAACCACAGAACAAATTAATGTCCGAATGTAGGCTAACCAAAAAACAAATTAATGTTCGAATATAGGCTAACCACAGAACAAATTAATGTCCGAATGTAGGCTAACCACAGAACAAATTAATGACTGAGTGTAGGTTAACCAAAGAACAAATTAATGTCCGAATGTAGGCTAACCACAGAACAAATTAATGCCCGAATGTAGGCTAACCACAGGAGAAATTAATGTCCGACTGTAGGCTAACGATAGAACAAATTAATGTCCAAATGTAGACTAACCAAAGAACAAATTAATATCTGAATGTAGGCTAACCACTGAACAAATTAATGTCCGAATGTAGACTAACCACAGAACAAATTAGTGTCTGAATGTAGGCTAACCACAGAACAAATAAATGACCGAGTGTAGGTTAACCAAAGAACAGATTAATGTCCGAATGTAGGCTAACCACAGAACAAATTAATGTCTGAATGTAGGCTAACCAGAGAATAAATTAATGTCCGAATGTAGGCTAACCAGAAAATAAATTAATGCCCGAATGTAGGTTAACCAAAGAACAGATTAATGTCCGAATGTATGCTAACCAAAGAACAAATTAATGCCCAAATGTAGGCTACCAAAAGAACAAATTAATGTCCGAATTTAGGCTAACCACCGAATCAATTAATGTCTTAATGTAAGCTAACCACAGAACAAATTAATGTCTGAATGTAAGCTACTAAAAGAACAAATTAATGTCCGAATGTAGGTTAACCACAGAACCAATTAGTGTCTTAATGTAAGCTAACCAAAAAACAAATTAATGTTCAAATGTAGGCTAACCAAAGAACAAATTAATGTTCGAATGTAGGCTAACCATAGAACAAATTAATGTATGAATGTAGGCTAACAACAGAAGAAATTAATTTCTGAGTTTAGACTAACCAAAGAAAAAATTAATGTCCGAATGTAGGCTAACCACAGAAAAAATTAGTGTCCAAATGTAGGCTAACCAAAGAACAAATTAATGTCCGAATGTAGGCTAACCACAGAACAAATTAATGTCCGAATGTAGGCTAACCGCTGAACAAATTAAAGTCCAGTGTAGGTTAACCAAAGAAACGATTAATGTCCGAATGTAGGCTACCCAATGAACAAATTAAGTCCGAATGTAGGCTAACCATAGAAAAAACTAATGTCCGAATGTAGGCTAACCACAGAACAAATTAATGTTTGAATGTAGGCTAACCAAAGACCAGTTTATTGTCCGAATGTAGACTAACCACAGAACAAATTAATGACCGAATGTAGGCTGACCATAGAACAAATTAATGTCCGAATGTAGGCTAACCAAAGAACAAATTAATATCCGAATGTAGGCTAACCACGGAACAGATTAATGTTCGAATGTAGGTTAACCACAGAACAAATTAATGTCCTAATGTAGGCTAACCACAGAACAAATTAATGTACGAATGTAGGCTAACCACAGAACAAATTAATGTCCGAATATAGGCTAACCACAGAACAAATTAGTGTCCGAATGTAGGCTAACCACAGAATAAATTTATGTCCGAATGTAGGCTAACCAAAGAAAAAATTAATGTCCGAATGTAGGATATCCACAGAACAGATTAATGTTCGAATGTAGGCTAACCACAGAACAAATTAATGTCTATATGTAGGCTAACCACAGCACAGATTAATGTCCGAATGTAGGCTATCCACAAAACAAATTAATGTCTGAATACAGTCTATCCAAAGAACAAGTTAATGTCCGTATGTAGGCTACCCACAGCATAGATTAATGTCCATATGTAGGCTATCCACAAAGCAAATTAATGTCCGAATGTATGCTAACCACAGAACAAATTAATGTCCGAATGTAGGCTAACCACAAAACAAATTAAAGTCCTAATGCAGGCTAACCACAGAACAAATTAATGTCTGAATGTAGGCTAACCACAGACAAATTAATATCCGAATGTAGGCTAACCAAAGAAAAAATTAACTGAAGTTGAAGAGGGGAGACCTGAGTTGGAAAAAAGTTCATTTTGTAGATCTATGGTGCTTACATTCAGCTCTGACTCATATCACTTGTCCATTTTTTATAATAAGGGACGTTTTAATGGATGACTTGTAAATCAGGGCACAAACAGGAGAATGACCTATAGTTACATACAGAAAGGGCTCAAACTTAAAAGACCTTCTTAGGAAGTTTCTAACTACACTAGAACAGGACATGTAGTGATGTACAAATGTGCGTCTTGTATCTGGTGCCACAAGGTGAAATCAGGCAGCAAATTTACAGTGAATGGTATAGACCATTATGTAAAAGGTAAATATAACTGTCACTCCAAGGCAGTGGTCTACATGGCTACATGTGACCAATGCCTAGCATTTTATGTAGGCAAAACACAAAGGAAATTTAATGCCAGAATTTATGAACACAACTATGCCATAAGAAAGAATAATATTAATAATGCTTTAGCGAGGCATATTCAGGACAATACTGGCCAAAATTTTACATTTAAGGCAATAGACCATGGAGACATCAGTGACAAAAAGCCTTGGGGACTTCAATTAGAGTTAAAGAAGTTAAGGTGGCAAATCTTACTACAGGCAGATAGATGGCCAGGGATAAATGACAGGACATCCATCTCTCCTGTATTGAAATTAAAATCCCTAGTGAGGAACAAAATATCTCAAAAAATTTGTTAAGCTCAGGCACTTTTATATGTATTTGCTTTGGTAAACATTTTAGCATTATGTGAATATTTAACATGAGATTTTAAAAATGACTTTGGTTTTAGTTTTATCCTATTTAGAATCATTCATGACACAAGTATAAGACTAATAATTTATCTTTTAATTACAAGTTTTAGTTGTATTTAAGATGCAACAGTTTCAACTGTAACACAGTCATCAAGGGGTTAATTAATGTTCTGTCTCAGTGTTGCTTAGCTAGCTGCCTCTCTTTGCTTACCCAATCAGAGGGGTTTTTATATGTATATAAATGGCTATCTTACATTTTATTGGTGTCTGATGAAGTTAACACTTGTTTACATTTTATTTGTTTTTCTTGTGGATTTTTATCATTAAATGCACCTTTGGATTTTCATCACCTGAGTGATTTGGGCCTGTGAAACTCTGCCTGTCAGCATTTTTATTTATTTAGTTTGTTTTGCTGCTTCTGTTTTTTTGAGAATGTCCGAATGTAGGCTAACCACAGAACAATTTAATGTCCAAATGAAGGCTAAGCACCGAACAAATTAATGTCTATATGTAGGCTAACCAAATAACAAATTAAAAGTCCGAATGTAGGCTAAACAAGGAACAAATTAATGTTCGAATGCAGGCTTCCTTAACAACAAATTAATGTCCAAATGTAGGCTAACCACAGAACAAATTAAAAGTCCAAATGTAGGCTAATCAAAGAACAAATTAATGTGCAAATGTAGGCTAACCACAAAACAAATTAATGCCCGAATGTAGGCTAAAAACAGGACAAATTAATGTCCGACTGTAGGCTAACCATAGATCAAATTAATGTCCGAATGTAGACTAACCGCAGAACAAATTAATGTCTGAATGTAGGCTAACCAAAGAACAAATTAATGTTTAAATGTAGCCTAATCACAGAACAAATTAATGTCGGAATGTAGGCTAACCACAGAACAAATTAATGACTTAGTGTAGGTTAACCAAAGAACAAATTAATGTCCGAATGTAGACTAACCACAGAACAAATTAATGCCCGAATGTAGGCTAAACACAGGAGAAATTAATGTCCGACTGTAGGCTAACCATAGAACAAATTAATGTCCGAATGTAGACTAACCAAAGAACAAATTAATATCTGAATGTAGGCTAACCACAGTACAAATTAATGTCCGAATGTAGACTAACCACAGAAGAAAATAATGTCTGAATGTAGGCTAACCACAGAACAAATAAATGACCAAGTGTAGGTTAACCAAAGAACAGATTAATGTCCGAATGTAGGCTATCCACAGAACAAATTAATGTCCGAATGTAGGCTAACCAGGGAACAAATTAATGTCCGAATGTAGGCTAACCAGAAAATAAATTAATGCCCGAATGTAGGTTAACCAAAGAACAGATTAATGTCCGAATGTAGGCTAACCAAAGAACAAATTAATGCCCAAATGTAGGCTACCAAAAGAACAAATTAATGTCCGAATTTAGGCTAACCACCGAATCAATTAATGTCTTAATGTAAGCTAACCACAGAACAAATTAATGTCTGAATGTAGGCTACTAAAAGAACAAATTAATGTCCGAATGTAGGTTAACCACAGAACCAATTAGTGTCTTAATGTAAGCTAACCACAAAACAAATTAATGTTCAAATGTAGGCTAACCAAAGAACAAATTAATGTTCGAATGTAGGCTAACCATAGAACAAATTAATGTATGAATGTAGGCTAACAACAGAAGAAATTAATTTCTGAGTTTAGACTAACCAAAGAAAAAATTAATGTCCGAATGTAGGCTAACCACAGAAAAAATTAGTGTCCAAATGTAGGCTAACCAAAGAACAAATTAATGTCCGAATGTAGGCAAACCGCAGAACAAATTAATGTCCGAATGTAGGCTAACCGCTGAACAAATTAATGTCCAGTGTAGGTTAACCAAAGAAATGATTAATGTCCGAATGCAGGCTACCCAATGAACAAATTAATCTCCGAATGTAGGCTAACCACAGAACAAATTAATGTCCGAATGTAGGCTAACCACAGAACAAATTAATGTCCGAATGTAGGCTAACCACAGAATAAATTTATGTCCGAATGTAGGCTAACCAAAGAAAAAATTAATGTCCGAATGTAGGATAACCACAGAACAAATTAATGTCCGAATGCAGTCTAACCAAAGAACAAATTAATGTCTATACGTAGGCTAACCACAGCACAGATTAATGTCTGAATGTAGGCTATCCACAAAACAAATTAATGTCCGAATACAGTCTAACCAAAGAACAAGTTAATGTCCGTATGTAGGCTACCCACAGCATAGATTAATGTCCGAATGTAGGCTATCCACAAAACAAATTAATGTCCGAATGTATGCTAACCACAGAACAAATTAATGTCCGAATGTAGGCTAACCACAAAACAAATTAAAGTCCTAATGCAGGCTAACCACAGAACAAATTAATGTCTGAATGTAGGCTAACCACAGAACAGATTAATGTCCGAATGTATGTTAACCACAGACAAATTAATGTCCGAATGTAGGCTGACCAAAGAAAAAATTAACTGAAGTTGAAGAGGGGAGACCTGAGTTGGAAAAAAGTTCTTTTTGTAGATCTATGGTGCTTACATTCAGCTCTGACTCATATCACTTGTCCATTTTTTATAATAAGGGACATTTTAATGGATGACTTGTACATCAGGGCACAAATAGGAGAATGACCTATAGTTACATACAGAAAGGGCTCAAACTTAAAAGACCTTCTTAGGAAAGGTTCTAACTACACTAGAACAGAACGTGTGGTGATGCACAAATGTGAGTCTTGTAAATGGTGCCACAAGGTGAAATCCGGCAGCAAATTTACAGTGAATGGTATAGATCATTATGTAAAAGGTAAATATAACTGTCACTCCAAGGCAGTGGTCTACATGGCTACATGTGACCAATGCCTATCATTTTATGTAGGCAAAACACAAAGGAAATTTAATGCCAGAATTTATTATTTTATTTTATTTTACATTTGTTGACCGGGCTAGTCCAGCTGGATTTGTGTCCATTTTCAGTGGAGGCCCGAGAAAGGTTACAAACAAGATAATAAACATAACACATTTTACAAAGGCAATAAGCAAGAATGCAGTGATTTTTATAATACGAGTGTAAAAATAAGACAAGTAAAACACCTAAGTAAAAGGAAGGCATTAGCTGCTTTCTGTACAAAGTTAGGTGTTATAAAGTTCAATATATAATACATAGTTGTTAAACCAAGAAATATTTTTTTTTTTTTTTTTTTTTTTTAGAGCTATTAAGTTATTCGTAGTCAGGTAGAAAAATTGTAGTAATGGCTAGAGAGTTATGTTTTGTTCCTCACAACTACTATGCCATAAGAAAGAATAATATTAATAATGCTTTAGCGAGGCATATTCAGGACAATACTGGCCAAAATTTTACATTTAAGGCAATAGACCATGGAGACATCAGTGACAAAATGCCTTGGGGACTTCAATTAGACTTAAAGAAGTTAAGGTGGCAAATCTTACTACAGGCAGATAGATGGCCAGGGATAAAGGACAGGACATCTGTCTCTCCTGTATTGAAATTAAAATCCCTAGTGAGGAACAAAATATCTCAAAAAATGTGTTAAGCACAAGCACTTTTGTATGTATTTGGCTTTGGTAAACATTTTAGCATTATGTGAATATTTAATATGAGATTTTAAAAATGACTTTGGTTTTAGTTTTATCCTATTTAGAATCATTCATGATACAAGTATGACACTAATAATTTATCTTTTAATTACAAGTTTTAGTTGTATTTAAGATGCAACAGTTTCAACTGTAACACAGTCATCAAGGGGTTAATTAATGTTCTGTCTCAGTGTTGCTTAGCTAGCTGCCTCTCTTTGCTTACCAAATCAGAGGGTTTTTTATATGTATATAAATGGCTATCTTACATTTTATTGGTGTCTGATGAAGTTAACACTTGCTTAACGAAAGCGCTCACATTTTATTTGTTTTTCTTGTGGATTTTTATCATTAAATGCACCTTTGGATTATCATCACCTGAGTGATTTGTGCCTGTGAAACTCTGCCTGCCAGCATTTTTATTTATTTAGTTTGTTTTGCTGCTTCTGTTTTTTTGAGAATGTCCGAATGTAGGCTAACCAAGGAACAAATTAATGTTCAAATGTAGGCTAACCACAGAACAGATTAATGTCCGAATGTAGGCTAACCACAGAACAAATTAATGTCCGAATGTAGGCTAACCAAGAACAAATTAATGTCCGAATGTAGGCTAACCACGGAACAAATGAATGTCCAAATATAGGCTAAGCACAGAACAAATTCATGTCCGAATATAGGCTACCCAAAGAACAAATTAATGTCCGAATGTAGGCTGACCACAGAACAAATTAATGTCTTAATGTTGGCTAACCACAGAACAGATTAATGTCCGAATATAGGCTAACCACAGAACAAATTAATGTCCGAATGTAGGCTAAGCACAGAACAAATTAATGTCTTAATGTTGGCTAACCACAGAACAAATTAATGTCCGAATGTGGGCTAACCACAGAACAGATTAATGTTCAAATGTAGGCTAACCACAGAACAAATTAATGTCTGAATGTAGGCTGACCACAGAACAAATTAATGTCCAAATATAGGCTAACCACAGAACAAATTAATGTCCGAATGTAGGCTAACCACAGAACAAACTAATGTCTGAATGTAGGCTAACCAAAGGACAAATTAATGTCCAAATGTAGGCTAACTACAGAACAAATTAATGTCTGAATGTAGGTTAACCACAGAACAAATTAATGTCTGAATGTAGGCTAACCACAGAACATATTAATGTCTGAATGTAGGTTAACCACAGAACAAATTAATGTCTGAATGTAGGCTTACCAAAGAAGAAGTTAATGTCCGAATGTAGGCTAACCACAGAACAGATTAATGTCCGAATGTAGGCTAACCACAGAACAAATTAATGTCCGAATTTAGGTTAACCACAGAACAAATTAATGTCTGAATGTAGGTTAACCACAGAACAAATTAATGTCTGAATGTAGGCTAACCACAGAACAAAATAATGTCTTAATGTAGGCTAACCAAAGAACAAATTAATGTCCGAATGTAGGCTAACCACAGAACAAATTAATGCCCGAATGTAGGCTAACCACAGAACAAATTAATTTCCAAATGTAGGTTAACCACCCAACAGATTAATGTCCGAATGTAGGCTAACCACAGAAAAATTTAATGTTCTAGAAAAAAAAGGGTTACATTTCATTCCATCAGTTAAATCAACATTTGATGAATTTGCAATTGTTTTAAAATATTTTGGAAGAAATGTTACATTGAAACATATTTTTGGTAATAATAGCAATTTAATATGGGGTCAAGAATGGAAAAAGTATAGAAAACTCAGTACATTTGTTCCATGTAGCCATCCTACTGTGGATACTTTTGTACATCTTTGTGAGCAAGAAGTTTTTGAAATCAGAGAAAAAAAGAAAGGTTGCCACTACTTCAATTTAACTCAAGGAGAGTATGAGTCCCTGAAGGAACTACAGAAGAGGGATAACATGGGGGCAGAAGATAATGTCAGAAGTATCTTTAACATGTTGAATGATCAAGAAACATATAAGAAGATCAATAAGAAAGATCTAGATCTGATGAAGCTGAGCACAAATGATACCCTCTATGAGTTAAGACAATCAGAAACCCCCTATGTGCCCTATAGTGGCAAGGCCAGGTTGATCCACGGAACCTTTGTCTATTTATCTAGAAGATGAGCTTAAGAAATACTTAAAGAACGTTCCCATGGTAATAAAAGATACAGCACCATTTTTACATCAACTCTTTGATGTGATGAGTAATAAAACCAATTTTTGTAATTTACTTCTTGTCACTATGGATGTCAATAGTTTATTCACATCCATACCTAATAGGTATGGCATAGAGGCAATACAAGATTTATTGAGAGAAGAAAAGAAAGATTCATATGTCATATGTACACTACTAGAGATGGTCTTAGAGAATAATGTATTTGTTTATGACAACAGCTACTATTGCAAAAGTGGGGGTGGCAATATGCACCCCCTGCGCAAACAGCTATGCCAACTTGGTTTTAGCCCAAAGGGAGAAAAAATGGGCCACTGATAAAGAAAATCTATGGGCCAAGAATGTTGCACTGTATTATCGATTTGTGGATGATATTTTTGTCTTACGGGAAGGGGATGAAAAAGGAATAAATGTATTTGTTGAATATTTGACCAATATTACTACCTTTCTTGAATTTGAAGTTAATGTTTCTAGAGAAATGGTGGATTTCTTAGATGTGAAATTGCAACTGGATCCAATAGAGGGAATTGATACCATGCTCTTTAGGAAGTCAATGTGGAGAAACCACGTTACATCATTCTAGTATGCATCCTAGGCATATTTTCCACAATATAGTGGGTAATCAAGTGACATGCATATCCAGGCTTTGCACACACGAAGAGATGTTCATTTGGGAAGAGAATAAATTGATATGTGACTTTACTGAATGAGGATACAAGATGGACAAAATGAAGACGACTAAGGAACAAGCCATGACTATATGGGCTAAAAAGGGCAAACCATACTCTTCAGCATCAACAAAGTCATACTACTGAAAACCTGAATACCTCTATTTATGAAGATAAGAAGAACAGACAACAACCCTTGAGGGTGAAGATTGTAGTACTGACAATGCCGCAGTACCAAGAAAGGAGGGGGGGTATCCATATTCATCAAGGACACCCACACCTCAAGACTGGTGGCAACGCATGATGCATCGGAGACCATCCAGGTGCAATTAACCATAGGCAAGACTGCTCTGCAAATTGTAGCATGTTACAGGCCACCCTCACAAACTCAGGAACCTCACATGGCCTTCCTGAAAACACTAGAGGGGATAAATGTATCACCAAACACCATCATACTAGGTGACTTCAATTACCCAAATATAGACTGGGAACACTACTCAAGCCCAAACACCCTAGCCCAAAAGTTCCTGGAATTCATAAACTCAAATGCCATGGAACAACTAGTCACCATCCCCACAAGTGGAGATAACATACTTGATCTCATCATCACGAACATGGGAGCACAATGTTCAACACGAAGTATACCCCTCACTGGTGCGATCAGATCACAAACAAATCTCGCTGGAGGTCCTCATCCCACCCCACCTGAAATAAAAAGACCACAGTAAAGAACTTCTCAAAGCGAACTTCACACTTCTAAAGGCTAGTGTGGTCTCCTTTAAGGCCCCGAGCCGGCGGAAAACAGTACTCAAGCCGCGGAATCACTTACAAATGCCTTCTACCAGCACCTGCAGGACTGCATGGATAAGGCAATCCCAAGCAAAACAAAGACTCTTTGTACCAAAGGCAAGCGTCCAGTCTGGTGGACCCCAGCCATAAACAAACTCTACAACAAAAGGAGGAAGCTACTACAAGATAGAGCAAAATCCTTAAAAGGTAAGACACCCTTGATCACTATAAGTAAAAAACTAAGAGCTCTCATAAAATCATCCAAAGCAAATTTCGAGAGAAAAATAGCTAAAGACTCAAAAGACAATCATAAGGCCTTCTTTAGCTATGTTAGAAACCTAGGAGGAAACTCCCAGATATGCTCAGAACTAGTTCAAAATGATGTGAAGATTACTGATCCTACAGACATTGCCAAGATACTGGCTGACAGGTTCAGTGCAAACTTCTCCGCCGCCTCCCCGGCAAAAGGAGAGATATCTATACCAAACGATTGCAGCCCCCAAACATCTCCAGCCCAAGTGAGAACTGCTCTCTCCAAAGCAAAAAACACAGCATCCATGGGACCTGATGGTGTCCCTGGCTGTGTGCTCCACGAACTCAATGAGGAATTAAACCCACAGCTAGGACAGCTGTTTAATCAAAGTGTTACCTCTGGATACATCCAGGGGTGGCGCACTGCAACTGTGGTCCCACTTCACAAAGGCGGTGCCTCCACCGACCCTGGAAATTACCGGCCCATTAGCTTGACAAGCCTTATCTGCAAAGCCATGGAGAGGATCATAATGGACCTCATAAATAAATACATAGGGAATTTGCAGACCTTGGATCCAACCCAGTTTGGCTTTGTCAAAGGCAGATCATGCCTTTTAAACTTGGTTGACTTTTTCAAACAGTCACCAAAGCCATTGATGAGGAAAGGCAGTCCATACAGCCTACCTCGATCTGGCTAAGGCCTTCATACAATACCCCACTCGGGTATCATTGAAAAACTCATCAGCTTAAATGTTAACCCATACATCACAAGATGGGTTGCAAACTGGCTGAGTGACAGAACCCACAGGGTCAGAGTTGCTGGCGCCATGTCAGACTCAAAGCCTGTCACAAGTGGTGTCCCACAGGGCTCAGTCCTGGGCCCACTCTTGTTTGGCATCTACTTTTCCGAAGTACAAGCAAACACAGGAGGGTTATGGCTGACAAAGTTTGCAGATGACTGCAAACTGGGCCATAGTAGAAAACACATCTGACACAGATATCCTTCAGAAGGGTCTCACAGAAATGGATAACTGGTGCCAGAGCCACGGCCTAAAGTTAAATGCCAAAAATGCATAGTCATACCCTTCGGGAAAATCAAGGTTACGCCGAGCGACCAAATAGGTGGCAATGCACGGCGCACAGAAGTAGTTATCAGGACTTGGCGACCCAGGTTGCTAGTAGTCTGTCATTCGACACCCATGTAGCTAAAGTAGTTAGGAAGACCTTCTACATTGCCCACCTTATCATGAAGGGATTCTCATCTAGATCAAGGGAGGTTATAGTCTCCCTTTACTCATCACTCCCCAGACCAATGATTGAGTACAATGCCCCATTCGAATGTATCTGAACCGACACTTGCAGCAGCTGGAGAGGCCACAAAAGTTCCTCACCAAAAGGATAAAGGGTCTCAAAATCTATCCTATGCTGCCCGACTGAAAGAACTCCAGCTCTATTCAGTCGCCACCGCTTGCTCAGAGGTGACCTTTGCCTAACATACAAGGCCATGTCAAACCCAGATTTGATGAATATGCTCCACCTCAAAAATCTAGATCCATCAGAGCCACAAGGGCGGAGACTTAAACCTCGACACGGCTATTAATAGGACGTGCTGGAGGGATAGATTCATCACCCAAAGACTCCCTATGCTGTGGAACAAAATCCCGGTACATGTGAGGCAGAGCACCTCGCTGGCCTTGTTCAAGAGAAATCTTGACCAATGGATGGGAGATCGCAGATATACCCCAGGGATTACCTCAGTGTCACTGCTCGACAGAGGCACAGCAAAATAATGGGTATAGTTCCCCATACTAAAGGGGTGGCGTAAGCCACAAAACGATGGGCTAGGCTTGTAAATGCCCTCGGGCAGATAGCCTAGTATGAACCTATGAACCTATGAACCTATGAAGTATGCTCAGTCATCAAGAAATACTGGCCCAACTTGACCTCAGGCAGTAATTTAAAAGAAATAGAAAGAACTTGAAAAGAACACTATGTAGCAAGAATGCATCATGACCGATTAATAGAAAATCTTCCCAAAAAATGGGTACTTATAGATGTGGCACATGCAAGGCCGGCTCAGTAATTAACACCAACAATAACTTTATCCACCCTACTACAAAGAAAATATATTGGTTCCATGGCTATGCCAGTTGTCAAAGTAAAAATGTTATCTATATTGCAACATGTGATAGATGTCCAAGTTACTATGTACAGGATGTTGAAGGAACGCATATTTAAGCATCAATCAGATATGAGAAATCATACAGAGACCAATGCTTTGTATACTCACATCCGAGAGAGTACCACACATTCCTTCACATTCATGGTTATTTCAAAATTAGAACCCACAGCAAGAGAAGGACATTTAGTCAGCAAAAGTAAAATAGAAGAGGCCAAATGGATTATGAATTTGAGAGCAGACCATCCACCTGGTCTCAATGGCCTAGTACCATTGAAACCATTCCTGAAAGAAAGGAGATTATGTGTTAAAAAATAGAATTATTTAACTAAATAATACTACTTTACCTTCACTGGCCATCTAATATATAGCTATGGACATTTGCTTTACATCTCAAATGTGAAAATCTGTTCTCAAATGTGGAATGATTGAGTCAGTTTTGGCTAGAAAAATGGCATCCATTATAGGAGAGAAGTTGCTTTTAAATATGTAGCTATGAACATTTATTTTACATCTTAAATGTGAAAGGCAGTAGAAACAAGAAGTACATTTCATAAACTTCATCAAAGCAATAACTATTAATCAACTAATAAAATCTCCCTGAAGGAAATGATCTGTTTATGAAATGCAATGTGACGTTGTGTGTATAGTGATAGTACAAACATCATTTCCTCAAAGAAGTGTATGTGTAAACCAAGAGCCTATTAACAAACAAAAATCTTCGTGAAGAAATTGCTATGAAGAGCAATGAGAAGTATTGGTCATTTAAATATGTAACTTTTACTTTGCATCCTAAATGTGAAACATTATTACCAAGTGTGTAATGAAAGAATTAGTTCTATCTTGACAAATGGCATTTATCATGGGGGAGAAGTTGTCGCAAATATAACTCTTTACATTGAGATAAAGATAAATAATGGAAGTATATTATGTCAATATATCAACTAATAATTATTTTTGAAAATTAATAGCAAGCGATAGTCTCTGAGATGAAACTGCTTAAATAGCACTGAGAAAATGGGATTACAGACACACAATGCCTTTACAATAATCGACTTCCAGTGGTCAGAATATAAGCTCTATTGGTGAATGACTCTTGTTGGTCATTAAAACGAATCTCTCATGCTCATTGGCCAGAAAATAAATAGCTGAAATAATATCACTTCTAATACTTCCGTGAGGAAGCAAAAACATTTTTACAAATTTTAAGCACATCAACTGGATGACAACTTGGTTAAAATGTATTAAGAATAAACTCTTAGTCTACGAATGAATCATAAATCTGTAGCTAGCACTGTTAGCTTGCCATTTTCTTGGAGTTTTTTGATGCATCTTAAAATCATATGAAGCCCATGTAAATATAATGCTTCAGCATTAGATGAAAGTTTTCAATAAGACAATGTGCAAAGATAATGTGAAATTGACCTTAAACAATGGAGGTGAGGCAGTTCTTATTATATTCGCAAAGTATATGAAGGGTAAATGAACCCCCATTAGACGGAATGGAAACTTTTCCGTTCTTTCTGGGACTTCATTGGCTGGTTGACCAGAAGTTTGAGACATGTTTTTAATGTCTCAATTAGAGTGACCTATACTTTATCATAAAGATTTTGTTGTTTCCCAAATACCATGCTCAAGGCCTACATAAAGATAATTCATGTCTCAATTTAATGAGAGTTAAGCAATTCTTATGGGAGAAATAAGAAACTCATTTTCTGGAAGACAGCGCTGAGAAACCATGAGAAAATAGCTAATATGTTTTTAGTGATAAAATAAACATCAAGTCTTCGGAGAAGTTTAAGAGTTTAATAATAAGTGAACAACTCCGTGAAGAAATTATTATGAAGAGCGATGAGAGGCTGGGTTCACAGAGACATAATGTATTCTTAATAATTGTTTCCCATTGGTTAGAATGAAATCTCAGCTTTCCATGGGAGCTTATTGGATAGTGAAAGTTATCCAAATTATGATACTTTGTTTTGTCTGTGAATGGTTTCTATTGGTTATAAATGCGAATCTCCTATGCCCATTGGCCAGAAAATGAGTACCAAAAAACACGTTATTTTAAATCGTATTGTGAGTTAATTATCATTGTGGAAGAAAAGGTACAAACTATAAGTGCATTCTTTTGGATACAACCTAATTAAAAATGTATCAAAAATGCAGCATAAGTTTATGAATGAATTATATCCCTGCGGATGGCATTAATAGCTTACCATTTTCTCAGAGATATGTAAGCACAAAAATGAAGCATTATACAAAGTTCTTTGATAAAGAAAGTTGTATTTGTAAAGACAATCTGAAGTTGGCCTTAAAAAGTGGTTTTCAAGTGGTTTTCCAACCATAAAGTATGTGAAAGGTAGATGAATACCTATTGGAAGGAATGAAATTCTTCTGCTTTTTCTGGGATTTCATTGGCTGATTGACCTGTAGGCAGAGATAAGTCTTAATGTCTTGATGAAAGTGAGTTAATTTACATTATATTACAAAGGTTCTGCCGTACTTTAAACATCATGTTAAAGAGTTCAAACAAGGGAAATGTTATCATGCATATAGAGATGGGTTGGTGTATGTGTTGCATTTCCTAATAACTCCTAGAGACTTGCAAGAAATCCAAGGGTCTATATTAGAACACCGAACATTTAAAATGTCTAGTGTTCTAATATCGACCCATTTTCAGCAAACGCTGAAAATATCGAAGAAACAGAAAACCAAATTTTTTCCTAGGGAAAGAATTTGGTTGTCCATTTCTGTTACTTTGGTATTTTCAGCGATCTAGTGGAAAGGTACGGGTCGGGTTCAGGTAAGTGTGCGATTGTGTGTACGTGAGGGTTAGGGCAGGTTAGGTGAGTTAGGGTTGGGGCGCGGGTCGGGTAAGTGTGCGAATGTGTGGACATGAGGGTTAGGGCTGGGTAGGTGAGTTAGGGTTAGGGCGCGGGTGAGGTGACTGTGCGATAGTGACGGACCTTAGGGTTAGAGTTTGGGTTAAGGTAAGTGGATAGTTAGTGGTGTAGGGTTGGGAGGGTGGCTTAATGGCTAAGGTGTTTGCCTTACAAACACAAGGTGCAGGGTTTGAGTCTCAGAAGGGACAATTGGCTAGGCTTAAAATGGCTTGCAAGGGCAGTTAGCTTAGTACTAAACTATGAACTAAACTATGAACCTGTGTATGCATAGTTTAGTGTAGGGTTAGGTGTAAGACTTTAGGTGTATGTGTGTGGATTGCTGCATGTTTGGTGTGCTTGTGTTATGTGTATGTGTTTTGGAACAGCAATTTTTTTCCCTAGGAAAATATTTGCTGTTCTGAATGTTTGATGTTTAGTATTTTCGATTGGTAGGGTTCGATATTAGAACACTCAACATTTTGAATGTTCGGTGTTCAAATATAGACCCAAAATCCAATGGGTGCTGTAAAAATTCATGACTGAATGCTATTTGGTCTCACCGAAGATCTTGTTTCGTATTGGATGGTAACAAGGGGCTCAGGAAGCTTATGTCTACTATTGGCTAAAAGACTTGGATTGAGTAAGTTATTTTCTATTGGAGAAAAATACATAGGAAGAGAATAAAGAGATTCTTTGATTGGCCAAAAAGTCAGTTTATTTATGTTTACAAAGACTGATTGGTTAGTTACAGTAAGATGACAAACTATGACTATTTGCATTCATTCTAAATATGTCATCTGATTCAAATGTTGGGATTGTGATTGGATGTTTGCTTTTTTAAAAATAGGATACTCAGGACTAGTTAATCAGGATCTGAAGAAGGCATATTGTCCTGGTTCTGAAGGAATAAGTTGATTTTATTCATTAAAGTTTTACATCTATTTTACTGTGGTGGAACGTTGCTTGTCTTCTCAACATGCCCCTATAGCATGTCCTATTTATGTCACAAGCAAAGTTCAAGTTCCTAGATGGAGAAGTTCTGATACTATTTTTTTTCAGATGTGCAAATGTCTATTAGAGTGATATTAAAGGATGTCTTGTATGTCAGGCACAGATCAACACTTAGCAGTTTACAGGGAACTGAGTACAGAGATAGTGCTTTGAGGTAATCTGCATAGGGCATGTTATTCACACCCTGATATTCTTTTTATGAGAAACCACTTAGAACACTCCAGTTACTGCATGTGCCTGGTCAGGTACATACTAAAGGGGTCAGTGTGTACTCAATGATGGGTCTGATAAGGGCCAAATACAGAAGAATGATGACCTCTTTGGACCTAGATGGCACGATTTCCTTACTACCTTAGATACATGTTGGTCAAAAGCCATATTATTATCCTCTAATCCCTGACTACTGGGCCTACTGTTAGGGGCATGTTATCAAACAGGTAGTTTCCCAGGGTGACTGACATCCTAAACAGTACTATTATGCATTTGTAGGCATTGAGTTTTAAGCTGTGGCTTTGGCACCGGTCATTTGTATGTTTCAGTCCTTCCTGTAGGATATTAGTCTCTTGGAGGGATTCTAACTTGGTCAGCCAGTGGCCTCTGACAGGGTGTAAACAACATGTCCTATGTAGTTCATCTAAAAGCACTTTTGGTATACTCAGTTCCCTGTACATTGTTAAGAGTTGATCTGTGCCTCATGTGCAAGGCACTCTTTAACTTTTGAGAAGTAAATGTAAAAAAATAAGCTGGCCAAGCACAGAGCCTGAAGGACTCCAGTAGTGACCAGCCTCTATGTGGAGGTGGTTCCACTATCCTAACTTTTTTGGATCCTATCTGAGAGCTGGATGGCTATCCAGTGTGAGACATAGGGATTAATGCCTAATTCCATGAACTTGTTTGTCCACCCCCCCCCAACACAACCCAAATGACACATAGCTCACACACTCAGTGTGCCACTCAACCACAGCCCATAAGGCATAACAACGTACCCAACACTCTAGTCATAGGTGACTGTATAGTCAGGCACAATGATGTTCCACTCACCAGGCTAAACAAGGAGAAAGTTACTGTCAGCTGCCTGTCAGGTGCCAGGATCCGCCACATAATGCATGCACTCAGGTCACTCCACAACAAGTACAAATATGACTCTATCATTGTCAATGTTGGTGTGAATGACCTGAGACATACTTCCCTGGACTACATGAAAAGAGACATGAAGGAGCTATCTGATCTTGTAGCCAAGGCAGGTATGACCCTAGCCCTGAGTAGCATCCTGTCATCTTCCAGAATTATACCACAGTACAAGGACAAAATGATTGACTTCAACAATTGGCTAAGCTTCTGGTGTCATTCTAAGGGGATCCAGTATCTGTCTGCCTGGGATGACATGATCGACAAACCACGGATCTTTGCCAGAGATGGCCTGCACCTGTCACCCTTGGGATTCCGTATACTGGCTAAGGCTCTTGCCACCCCTATAGTGCCTTTTTTAGGCAAGATTCAAATGACAAATTCACCACTGTAACAGGTGCAAGCAAGCAAAATCTGAGTGTAATGCTACTTAATGCTAGAAGTCTAAACCTCAAAATGCACTCACTCGAGGCACTCCTTAAAATGGAGAACATCGACATCTGTGCAGTGACAGAGACATGGTTCAAAGCTAGAGAGCACCCCTGCATTACCAGGCTATAATTCCTACCACACCTTTCGGCCACCTAACCTGGACCGAAGCACTAAAGGCGGAGGTGTGTCCATATTCATTAAGGATATCCACACCTCCAGGCTAGTTGCTCAGTATAATGTATCTGAGATTATCCAAGTGCAACTAACTCTGGGCAAGACCGCAATCCAAATTGTAGCTTGCAGCAGATCCCCCACCATGCCCCAGGATCCCCACTCCTCATTTATTGATACACTGGAACATATTAGGGTACAGTCTAACACCCTAATAATGGGTGATTTCAACTACCCCACCATTAACTGGGAAAACTACTCATGTGCCAACTCTTGTGCTCAACATTTTCTGGAATTCATAAATTCCAACACCTTGGATCAACTTATCCACACCCCCACCAGGGGCAGCAATATCCTAGACCTGGTCATTACCAACATGGGCAACCAGTGTTCCACACCAGAGGTCAATTCCTTGTTGGTCAGATCCGACCAGAAGCAAATCACCCTAGACATCCACATCCCACCCCCACCCCCCATTAGGGAAACTACCGTAAAAAATTTCTCCAAAGCCAACTTCACGCTTCTTAAGACAGAAGTGGCAAACTTCATGACACCCATGCTGATGGACAATAGAGGTACGACTGCTGAATCCTATACAATTACACTTTATAAGCACTTACATGAGTGCATGGATCATGCAATCCCTAACAGAACCAAGATGCTATCCACCAAAAAGGAAGCAAATCTGGTGGTCCCCTGCCATAAACAAACTCTACAACAGAAGAAAGAAACTGTTGCAAAAAAAGAGTAAAATCCCATGATTGGAGGAACTCCGTGGTCAGCCTCAGTAAGAAGCTGAGATCCCTCATAAAATCCTCCAAAGCTAGTTATGAAAACAAAATCACCACTGATTTTAAAGACAACCACAAAGCATTCTATAGCTATGTCAAGAATCTCAATGGCAGCACTCAGATCTGCTCAGAGTTACAGCACAATGGCACTAAATATACAGAATCAACTGATATTGCCAACATCCTGGCAGATAGCTTTAGTGCTAACTTTACCCCTCTCTCATCCCCTAAAGGGCGCATCTCTATACCAGAAGAATGCAAAGTTCCTGTAATCATGGCTGCACAGGTAAAAAACACAATCTCCAAAGCCAAGAACACAGCATCCATGGGACCTGACAACATCCTAGGCTGCGTTCCACATGAACTATGGAATGAATTGGCACCCCACCTAAGTACCATGTTCAATCATAGCCTCACTTCAAGCTTTGTGCCCACTGAATGGTGCACAGCAATGGTTATCCCACTCCAAAAAGGGGGAGCCACCACGGACCCTGGCAACTACTGCCCCATTAGCCTGATGAGCCTGGTCTGCAAGGCTATGGAACGTATCATCATGGAACTTATAAATAATGACATTGGTAATCTCCAAACTCTGGTCCCTACCCAGTTCAAGTTTGTAAAAGGCAGATCATGTCTCTTAAACCTGACAGACTTCTTTGAAGTGGTCACCAAAGCCGTAGATGAGGGTAATGTGGTTCACACAGCCTATCTTGACACAGCCTATCTAGATTTCACCAAGGCTTTCAACACCATCCCCCCACTCTGGAATTATAGATAAACTCACTAAACTAGGTATAAATCCCTGTCACAAGATGGGTTGCCAACTGGCTCACTGACAGAACCCACACTGTGAAAATAGCAGATTCTAAATCCAACTTCAGACCAGTGACAAGTGGAGTACCACAGGATTCAGTCCTAGGTCCTCTCCTGTTTGGTATCTACTTCTCTGAAGTACAGGCTAACACAGAAGGTCTTTGGCTAACAAAGTTCACAGATGACTGCAAACTAGGAGCCATAATCAAAACCCCTAAATATGTGGACATCCTACAAAAGGGCCTCACTGAGACAGATGCCTGGTGTCAAAGCCATGGCCTCAAGCTCAATGCCAAAAAGTGCATTGTCATCCCTTTTGGTAAACGCTCTGTACCCATGAACTACCACATAGGTGGTAGTCTACTTAACACCAAAAGTGTAATAAGAGACCTTGGGACACAGGTAGACAGTAGTCTCTCCTTTGATAATCACATTGCCACAGTAGTCAGGAAATCCTTCTATGTGACACACCTCATCACAAAAGGTTTCTCATCCAGGAAAAAAGAGGTCATTGTTCCCCTCTACTCATCACTCATTAGACCTATTATAGAGTACAAAGCCCCTATTGGTATGTACCTCACAAGACATCTACAACAACTGGAACGGCCAAAGAAATACCTCACAAAGAGGATTACCGGCCTCAAACAGATGCCCACTTCTGTGTCTCTGCTCGACAATGGCACAGGAAATTAACTTTCTTGGGTGGCGTAAGCCAGGGAACCTTGTTGGCTAGGCTTATGTAGGCCCTTGGGCCGATAGCCTAGTACCTACCTATGAACCTATGAACCCTACGCAGACCGTCTCAAAAAACTCCAGCTTTACTCTGTCGCATATCGCCAACTCAGAGGCGATCTCTGCCTAACATACAAGCTATGTCAAACCCAGAGCTGTTGGACATGCTCCACTTAAAGAAATCCAATCCCTCAGAGCTACACGCTCTAGGGACCTAAACCTTGTCACCACAATAAACAGAACATGCTGGAGGGATAGATTCCTGTCACAGAGACTTCCCATACTCTGGAACAAACTACCTATCTATATCAAACAAAGCTCCTCATTAGCACTCTTCAAGAAAAATCTTGATGATTGGATGGGAGATAGGAAATTCACCCCGGGGATCACTTCTCTGGCTCTGCTTGACAGGGGTACAGGAAAATAATTTTCTTGGGTGGCAAAAGCCAGGGTACTGTTTGGCTAGGCTTATATAGGCACTAGGGCCAATAGCCTAGTACCTACCTATGAACCTTTGAACCTATGAATGCTTGACTGGGGTATTGTATCAAATGGCATAGCCAAGTCAAGGTAGGCAGCACAGTTTAGCCTTCATCCATTACCTTGGTGACTTTTTCAAAGAAGTCCACCAGGTTAAGTAGGCATGATCTGCCTTTGATGAAGCCAAACTGGGTTGGATCCAGTGGTCATTATTAATCATATCCATAATACTTCTTTCCCTGGATTTGTATGTGAGAACACTTAGACTTATGGGCCTGTAGTTTCCAGGGTTCATTGATGGATTACCCTTGTGCAGAGGCATGACCATTGCAGTCCTCCATTCATGTGGCACAAAGCCTGTCTGGAGCTATTGTTAAATCCTGACACCAGAGGTCCAGATAGGTCATGTCTCAGACTATTTAGGACACATCCTGGGATATTATTGCGGTCCATAAATGCACTGTTTTAGCCTTAGAAAGTGTGCATTCAGAACCTGCTCCCTAGTGATAGTGGGAGCACTGTGGTTTATTGATAGCGGGGAAGGGGGTTCTATGTTTGATCGATAGTCGGGGCACTATGTTTTATCAATAGTGGAGGGTTCTACATTTGATGGTGTTACTTGAGGAAGAAATGGGGAGGAGAGGTGGGTAAAACTGGACCTGAATTTATTAGCCCGCTGATTTGTTATGGCTTTCTGCATGGTGTAAATGGCTTCATTAACAGCCAGTTCTGTACACTGTTGTGTACAACCTTTAAGGTTGTGTATGTAGCTAAAGAAAGCATTGTGGTTGTCCTTTGACTGGGACACTATATTTACCTGAAAACTGGCTTTGATAGACTTACTTTGCTCTCTTAGTTTGTTTAGCCTAATGAGAGAGCTTTTATCCTGCTGGGCATTGAACTTTCCAATTTTAGATATGACTTCATTCCTTTTGATGTACAGTCTGGTTATGTTTAGATTCCACCATTGTGATTTGTTTTTAAGTTTGTTCTGGGCTTGCTTTTGGTAGGCACAGCTAACTATGCTTCTATTAACGTGATTGTAGAGGGCATTTGTGTACAATTCTGCATAGGCAGCTGTGTTTTTCAGGCTTGGAAGGACTTGAAATTCTTTCAGGTGATTTGGCTGAATAATAGGTAGTTAGCCTTTGAGTAATTCTTAACTGTTGCATGGTTTGCTTTGGTCACAGCACTGAATTTTATTTCAACAGAGAAAGCTTTATGATCTGGCCTTACCAGAGAGGACACTACACTGCAGAGAGGGCTGCAACATTCTCCCATATTTGTGAGTGTGAGATCCAATATATTTGCACTCCTAGTGTGCAAATGGACTAAGTGGTCAAGGGTGTTTGTGTTTACAAAGCCCAGGAATTTGTGGGCCTCACTTTTGGGGTCATATAGGATTCCCAGTTTATTGAGGGGTAGTTAAAGTACCCATGAATATGTTATTGCTTGGAATGGTAAGTCTGTCTAGGTATAAGCTATAGGATTTGTTGGTCATAAAGGGTTTTCTGTGCACAACATAATGTGTTATGCACCTGTTTGGCATCATTCAGTAATTATTTCTTGGAAGGATGAATGAACTGTTTCTAAGCTTTCAAAGCTTTCTATGCTTTCTGCGTATATTCTCTGGTGGCTGATGACAGTGCTCCGTGCTCTACAAGTTGGTTATGATCAGAGAAACATGATCGTAATTCTTAGCAGTACATGAGGTTTTAGCTTCCCCAAGGTACTGCAAGTTGCAGAAAAAAAATTAAAAGCTGGAAGACATTTAGCGCTGGTACATACACATACATCAGCTTTAAAAGCTATCAAAAACCTCAACCTGCATCACGTTGTATTACAGCTTTCATAGCTGTCCAGTCATAAAGACATTATTATGAGCTTGAAAAATGGTTGTAAAGATATTCACCTCAAGAAACAACGTTTAAGGAGTACACTGTGCCATCAATGTCAAGAACACATAATAAGAGTTATGATTTGAGAGAACCAATCATAATTCTTTGTAGTGCATGAAGCGTTATCTGATCCATGTACTACCACTCAGAGAAAAACAGTACGGAATCACAAAATGTTTTACAGCTTTAAAGTGATACAACACCCAATGCTGCCACACAGAGAGCAGACAGAAGTGAAGTGAAGTTTTTCTCTGATGAATAAATGACTTTAAACACTTCCCTCTGCCCAACACAGAAGTGTACTATAGCCTTTGAAGCTGTAGGACTATTACTGCTGTTCTGTGGTGGTCATCAATAGCCACTGATATGCTCCAGCATGAGACCGATGCTTAACTGGGAAGTACCAAACAAAAGTTAGTTAAACAGCTTTCTGGTGTCAGAAAGATTGTTAACAAGCCTTTTTGCCAAATTCAGTGCATAATTGCAGTGCTCCTTGCTGTATAAAAGCTGTTAAGCACCTTTTAAATCTGTTATGGTTATGTCTCTGGCAGCAACACTTGATAACTGGATTATCTTTCTACCACTTTCAGTGCTTAATCGGCATGCTTCATGTACCACAACATTATGAGAGATGCTTTGTTCTTTTGTACTCAGATAATAATCAACAAGCTCCTGTTGTGGTCACAAATCGCGTTGATCAAAACATCTGCGGTGCAGAAATGTTACTGAAGCACAGCTGTGTTAATAACAATGATTATACTTATATGGAAAGAAGCAGTATTAGCTTGTAAGTCAATCATTTTAGTGTTATGCAAAACTTGGTATTTGCTAACCCAAATTGTTATTCTCAAGCTACTAAGACTTTCACTGGAAACGCTGGTGAGGAGTATAGTAGTGATTTGTGATTTTCATAACAACACCAGCTGTTTTAATAATTCAATTGCTAATTGAGCAAACAACAATTCAGTTTTGAAAGACTTATATTCATTTTGCTACAATCAGACTGTGAATGATCAGAGAAAAACAAATACTGCTTACAGACTGAAAATGAACCTTAATAAATGCATATCATTATGCGTTAAGGACCGATGGGCAGATAGATGTTTATAACATCTCCCATGAGGCGTTGTCTCCTGATGAACCTGCAAGACTGAAAGAAAGGATTTAATTTTGTACAAGCTTATGAGGCAGGTTTCACTACAGTCCTGGCAGACTTAAAAGTGTTTGTTAGAAACATTAATTTACAATGAATTATGGGTAAGGAGAATCAGGGGACGAATATATTAAAAACACACGCTTTTATTCCATAAGGTAGTAGCATTACAGCTGCCTTTGAAGCTCTTAAAGATGAAATTAGGAAGCAGCAGGAAATATAACAGTACTCCAGATAGATTTAAACCCATTCCAGTCTAAGGAATAATGACACATGTTTTTATTACAACAACAAATTGGGGGGGCACAGTGATAGTGGATAAAGCCTTTTATATACTTCAAATAAATGACAGGCATAATGTAATATAGTGTCAAAATAATCTGGAAGGTCAGTCAAAACATACACAATACGAAAACTGAAGGTACTGTATTATCAGCATATCACTCACCTTATATCTTCACTGCATGGTCATCTTAGATAAAAATATTTAATATCTCCTCCCCCACAGAAAATAAAGGATGGCTGACAATGGATCATTAACAGAAGAAACTGTTTTGTAATGTGAATAGCAATTTGAAGTTATACATAAATGAAAAGTAGATGATGCATTTTTCTTGTACAGACTATACAAATTATGATTTTATAAGAAGTTGTTTTTGTTTGACTTTGTCCAACAACTTTTTTTTTTGTTTAATTGTCAATATTGCCTTCATTTTGCACGGAACTGCAAACAGCTTTGGCAACAAGCTATTTATTTTTTGTGGGAAAATAGACCTATTTATGTGACAGCATGCTTTTTTCCTTATTGACAATGCATTTATGATGTGCAAACTTAACATTTATGAATTAGGTCATTTGTGTATTACATTAATTCACCAATGGATCATTTAGCATGCAGTGAAATACAGTTGAGTCTAATATGTTAATACAAAAGTCTGTAAAATAATTTAATAGAGACAGCTGGGCACTGCAGAGGACAGGAAAGATGTTTTATCTTATTTATTGTGATGTGTGATGTGTCACTGCTTTTAAGGGCACACTTGCATCTCTGTAGCTCCATGAGGGGACCTTATCCACTAACGAAGACTATAGAGCTTTGGGTAGTATGGCCTGAACATTTTTAACAAGTGCTTTGATACAACGATGGCACATATGAGAAGTCACATTTCTTGTGTGACAGAACGTACATCTTTGGAGTAATAGTAGTCAGTCAGCAAAATGGTGTGACATCACAATTCTGATGCAATCAGTATTACACACATGAATATGGTGTGACATCAGAATTCTGATGCCATCAGTATTACATAAATTAACATGATGTGACATCATAGTTCCAATGCCATCATTATTACACAAATGAACATGTTGTAACATCACAATTCTGATGCCATCAGTATTACACACATGAACATGGTGTGACATCACGTTTCTGATGCCATCAGTATTACACAAATGACTTTAAACTATTTACTTTTATGGGGTCTACAGAAGAATTAAAGAAAATAGGCAACTAACTGTTTTTTCTTGGAAAATTCACAACAATGTTAAAGAAAATCAGAACAATATCAGTGATAAAACTAATACCTTTTGGAAAAGGTATAGTTGCATTGCCTTTACGTTTGTTACAGGAGCCACTCTTTTTCAGCAACCAAAGAAAAGTAAGATTCCTCTTCTTAAAGGGCAGCTATTCTGCTGTACCCTAACCATAATTTATTTAGGAAACTATGTATATATATATATATATATATATATATATATATATATATATGTATATCTAGGCATTTTGAACAGTTCACAATGAGAAATGTGGGTCGTATTCCTGGTGCATGTATTAAAAGAGAGTTAGAAGCACTTTACAGACATGTTCTTAGTATTACAGTATCTTCATCATTTTAAATTTACAGTTATTGGAGAATATTTACAGTTATTGGAGAATATTCCTTTGAATGATAGATTTTAAGATCTAATTTGTAAAGTAGAGTTGAATGGTAACTAAAGTCAGTGTGAACTTACATCTGAAGGGATGGTGAGCATAAATAAATTAGTCTTAGTTAAAATGGTATAGGAAAAAAGCATATGTTCTAAAATGGAATTCTTTTTGGGCATGTTAAGCATTGTTATAATATGAGATATATATTTTTTTAATTTGAAGGAGTTTATGAGTATGAAAGTTAAATTCTTGTTTAATAACTCTGAAAAGCTTTAAGTAGATGTATCTGAAGCACGTGCACTTTAGTTGTCGGTACAGTTCTGACTGTATTTTTCACAATGCTTTTATTGTTAAAGCACGTGCACTTTAGTTGTCGGTACAGTTCTGACTGTATTTTTCACAATGCTTTTATTGTTAAAGCACGTGCACTTTAGTTGTCGGTACAGTTCTGACTGTATTTTTCACAATGCTTTTATTGTTAAAGCACGTGCACTTTAGTTGTCGGTACAGTTCTGACTGTATTTTTCACAATGCTTTTATTGTTACTGAATTTATTTTTCTATACGTGATGCACTTGCATATTTGATTAATGAAATCACTAAGTGTAGACCCCACCTTGAACCCTTTTGCTTTAATTTGCATTTTACTCCACTGCTCCTCCTGTCCTCATTCCTCAGATACCAGGTTCAACATATGTCCTCAGTAAACTCAGTAAACATATTTCAATCTTTCATATAAAATAGTCTTTATTTCAAAATGAAGATATTTAGGTTTAGATTCATTCTTCCACCAAGATTCTTGCAACACTACTGTTCAGAGTCACATGTTATAAATTATCTGACCCAAGTCAGGAATAAGCTCAGGCTTTTTGTAAGGCCTGGAATGGAAAACTTTGACCCCCATGGCCTTACTACATATGTACATTCATAGGTTCATAGTTAGGTACTAGGCTATTGGCCAAGGGCCTAAGTAAGCCTAGCCAACAAGGTTCCTGGCTTACGGCACCCAAGAAAGTTATTTTCCTGTGCCCCTGTTGAGCAGAGCCACAGAAGTGATCCCCGAGGTGAAGTTCCTATTTGCCATCCACTTATCAAGATTTTTCTTGAAGAGTGCTAATGAAGATCTTTGCTTGACATAGATGGGTAGCTTGTTACAGAGTATGAAAGTCTCTGGGACAGGAATCTATCCCTCCAGCATGTCCTGTTTATTGTGGTGACAAGGTTTAGTTCCCTAGAGCATGTAGCTCAGAGGGAATTGGATTTCTTTAGCTGTAGCATGTCCAACAGCTCTGGGTTTGACATAGCTTTATATGTTAGGCAGAGATCACCTTGGATTAGGCAATACGCTACTGAGTAAAGCTGGAAGTTTTTGAGACGGTCAGTGTAGGGCATCTGTTTGAGGCCAGTAATCCTCTTTGTGAGGTACTTCTGTGGCCTTTCCAGCTGCTGCAGATGTCTTGTGAGGTACATTCCAAAAGGGGTGTTGTATTCTATAATGGGTCTAATGAGTGTCGAGTAGAGGGGAACAATGACCTCTTTTTTCCTAGATGAGAACCCTTTTGTGATGAGGTGAGCCACGTAGAAGGAATTTCCTGACTACTGTGGCAATGTGATTATCAAAGGAAAGACTACTGTCCACCTGGGTTCCCAGGTCTCTAATCACACATTTGGCAACTGCCGCCTATGTGGTAGTTCATGGTTACAGAGTTTTTACCAAAGGGGATGACAATGCACTTTTTGGCATTGAGCTTGAGGCCATGGCTCTGACACCAGGCATCTGTCTCAGTGAGGCCCTTCTGTAGGATGTCCACATCATTTGTGGACTCAACTATGGCTCCCAGTTTGCAGTCAGCAGTCATCTGTGAACTTCATTAGCCAAAGGCCTTCTGTGTTAGCCTATACTTCAGAGAAGTAGATACCAAACAGGAGAGGTCCCAGGACTGAACCCTGTGGTACTCCACTTGTCACTGGTTTGAAGTAAGATTTGGAGTCTGCAACTTTTACAGTGTGGGTTCTGTCAGTGAACCAATTGACAACCCATCTTGTGATGTAGGGATTTATACCTAGTTTAGTGAGTTTAGCTATAATTCCAGAAGGGGGGATGGTGTTGAAAGCCTTGGTGAGGTCAAGATAGGCTGTGTGAATGACCTTACCCTCGTCTACAGCTTTGATGACTGCCTCAAAGAAGTCAATCAGGTTCAAGAGGCATGATCTGCCTTTCACAAACCCAAACTCGGTGGGGTCCAGAGTTTGGAGGTTACCAACATCTTTGTTTATGAGTTCCATGATGATACGTTCCATGGCCTTACAGACCAGGCTCATCAGGCTAACAGGGAGATAGTTCCTGGGATCAGTGGTGGCTCCCCTTTGTGGAGTGGTATAACTCTTGCTGTGCGCCATTCAGTGGGCACAAAGCTTGATGTGAGACTATGATTGAACATGGTGCTTAGGTGAGGAGCCAGTTCATTCTGAAGTTCGTGTAAAAACATAGCCTGGGATGTTGTCCAGTCCCATGGATGCTGAGTTTTTGGCTTTAGAGAGGGCAGCTTTTACCTGCGTAGTTGTGATTACAGGGACACTGCATTCTTCCTGTATAGATATGAGCCCTTTGGGGGGGTGAGAGAAGGGGGTAAAGTTAGCACTGAACATATCTGCCAGGACGTTGGAAATATCAGTTGGTTCTGCAATTTTCATGCCGTTGTGCTGTAACTCAGAGCAGATCTGGGTGTTGCCACTGAGATTCTTGACATCGCTATAGAATGCTTTGTGGTTGTCCCTAGAATCAGTGGCGATTTTGTTTTCACAGCTAGCTTTGGAGGATCTTATAAGGATCTCAGCTTCTTACTGAGGCTGACCAGGGAACTCCTCCACTCATGGGATTTTACTCTTTTTTGCAACAGTTTCTTCCTTCTGTTGTAGAGTTTGTTTATGGAGGATAGCACAATCCATGCAGTCGTGTAAGTGCTTATAGAGTTCATCTGTGTAGGATTCAGCAGTCTTAATTGTATTGTCCATCTGCATGGGTGTCATGAAGTTCGCCACTTCTGTCTTAAGAAGCATGAAGTTGGCTTTGGAGAACTTTTTTTACCATGATTTCCTTAATGGGGGATGTGGATATCAAGAGTGATTAGCTTATGGTCGGATCGGACCAACGAGGAGTTGACTTCAGGTGTGGAACACCGGTCACTCATGCTGGTAATGACTAGGTCTAGGATATTGTTGCTCCTGGTGGGGGTTTGGATAAGTTGATCCGGGACATTGGAATTTATGAATTCCAGAAAGCATTGAGTGAAGGAGTTGGTACATGAGTAGTTTTCCCAGTTAATGGTGGGGTAGTTGAAATTGCCCATTATAAGGGTGTTTGGTTGAACCCTAATATTTTCCAGTATATCAAGAAAAGAGGAGTGGGAATCCTGGGACATGGTGGGGGATCTGTAGCAAGCTACAATTTGGATTGCAGTTTTGCCAGAGTTAGTTGCACTTGGATAACCTCGGATGCATTATGCTGAACAACTAGCCTGGAGGTGTGGATATCCTTAATGAATATGGACACACCTCTGCCTTTGGTGTTCCGGTCCAGGTTAGGTGGCCAAAAAGTGTGGTATGAGTTATAGCATGGTAATGCAGGGGTGCTCTCTGGAGCTCTGAACCAGGTCTCAGTCACTGCACAGATATCAATGTTCTCCATTTTAAGGAGTGCCTTGAGGGAGTGCATTTTGAGATTTAGACTTCTAGCATTGAGTAGCATTATCCTCAGTTTTTGCTTGGCTGTTCCTGTTACAGTGGTGAATTTGTCATTTAAACCTTGCCTAAAAAATGCACCACAGGGGCAGCAAGAGCCTTAGCCAGTATCCAGAATCCCAGGGGTGACAGGTGCAGGCCATCTCTGGCAAAGCATTGTGGTCTGTCGACCATGTCATCCCAGGCAGACAGATACTGGATCCCCTTAGAATGACACCAGAAGCTTAGCCAATTGTTGAAGTCAATCATTTTGTCCTTGTATTGCGGTATCATTCTGGGTGATGGCAGGATGCTACTCAGGGTCAGGGTCATACCTGCCTGGGCCACAAGATCGGAGAGCTCTTTCATGTCTCTTTTCTTGTAGTCCAGCGAGGTACATCTCAGGTTATTCACACCAACATGAACAATGACAGAGTCATATTTGTAGTTGCTGTGGAGTGACCTGAGTGTGTGGGTTATGTGGCAGATCCTGGCACCTGACAGGCAGTTGACAGTAACCTTCTCATTGTTTAGCCTGGTGAGTGGAATATCAGTGTGCCTGACTATAGAGTCACCTATGACTAGTGTGTTGGGTACGTTGTTTTGCCTTATTGGCTGTACTTGAGTGGCACACTGAGTTTGTGGGCTATGTGTTATTTGGGTTGTGTTGGGGGGTGGAGGTTGCTTGCATTTCTGCTTTGAAGGTCTCTGTTGCTTGAGCAGATTATTGTTGAGAGCCTCCGAGAATGTTTTTGTGTTTCTATGTGTGGATTTTGGTGGTGTAGATTTAGTGAGACTATGTGAGGAGTGTGGTGTGGTGCAAGTGTTTACCTTCTCCTCTTGAATGTCAAGTTCAGTCTTGGTTGGAGAGAGCTTTACCTCCAGTTTGGCTAGATAAGTGCATCTCTCACAGGTTGTGGTGTTGGGTGGTAGGAGGAGAGAGTTGTCTGTGTACATGAGCAATTTATACATTGCCCCAAGATGCCCAGATTCATCAGATAAACAGGAGAGAACACTAGGAGATGACCCTTGGACATGCCTGAATAAAAAACTACTTTCCTCTAGACAAGTGAGGAAAGTGAGTACAAGAGCTGTTTTTCTCTAAGCCCTTTTTACATCCATTACATCTTCCTTCTCGTCTCTATAAGACTCTTTCTTGCTATTCAACATAAAAACCCAAAAATAGTTACTGCTTCATAAAACACAAAACTAGCAGTTAAAAATAATTAAATACTAAAGGTCAGAGGTCACTGTAAAGAAGCATACTAGTCAGATTAATATACTTACATCCTCAGCAGCATTTGCCATATTTTGGTTGCAGAAGAATGAAACAAATTGTTCTCATTTATAATAACATGTGGGGCTGGGGCAATAACCAGTGAGCTAGGAATGTAGATCATAACTTTATATCTATGTTACACATTGTGCTGAACAGAGTGAGGCAGACAGATTATTTTTCTTTTTGTTTCACTGATCCACAAGGTCTTACCCAGTGGCTCCTCTTCCTTCTCCCCAACATCCTGTTTGTTCATCCTGCAGGGGGGGAGACAGGCTACTCCCGCTAGGGCCACTTACTTTCTGCCTAGAGGTCTTAAACATCCCATTCAATTCCCAGAGGGGCAAACATCAGGTGGTAGGGAGCAGGCAGATCTACTAGTTATAGCAAACTCTTGTTAACCAGATCAGCAGCTCTCTTGAGCCCCATGGTGTCTGTCAGAAGTATGGATGCATCCACACAAGTCTTCCCTTGGTAATGCAGTGCATGGCTGGGCTTTGTGTATTCACTGGGCTTGCTCTCCTTTGATTCAACACCCAGAGGTCCCACAAGGTATCAGCCAAGCTGGCAGGCCTGAGCCCCCTCTCTCCAACAGCTGCTCACCCCATCCTTCCCAACCTGGCACCTTCATAGGTTCATAGGTTCATAGGGTCATACTAGGCTATCTGCCCGAGGGCATTTACAAGCCTAGCCCATCGTTTTGTGGCTTACGCCACCCCTTTAGTATGGGGAACTATATCCATTATTTTGCTGTGCCTCTGTCGAGCAGTGACACTGAGGTAATCCCTGGGGTATATCTGCGATCTCCCAGCCATTGGTCAAGATTTCTCTTGAACAAGGCCAGCGAGGTGCTCTGCCTCACATATACCGGGATTTTGTTCCACAGCATAGGGAGTCTTTGGGTGATGAATCTATCCCTCCAGCACGTCCTATTAATAGCCGTGTCGAGGTTTAAGTCTCCATGTAGCACTGATGGATCTAGACTTTTTGAGGTGAAGCATATTCATCAAATCTGGGTTTGACATGGCCTTGTATGTTAGGCAAAGGTCACCTCTGAGCAAGCGGTAAGTGACTGAATAGAGCTGGAGTTCTTTCAGTCGGGCAGCATAGGACAGATTTTTTGAGACCCTTTATCCTTTTGGTGAGGAACTTTTGTGGCCTCTCCAGCTGCTGCAAGTGTCGGGTCAGATACATTCCGAATGGGGCATTGTACTCAATCATAGGTCTGATGAGTGATGAGTAAAGGGAGACTATGACCTCCCTTGATCTAGATGAGAATCCCTTCATGATAAGGTGGGCAATGTAGAAGGTCTTCCTAACTACTTTAGCTACATGGGTGTCGAATGACAGACTACTATCAACCTGGGTCCCCAGGTCCCTGATAACTTCTTCTGTGCTCAGTGGATTGCCACCTATTTGGTAGCTAGGGTAACCTTATTTTTCCCGAAGGGTATGACTATGCATTTTGGCATTTAACTTTAGGCCATGGCTCTGGCACCAGTTATCCATTTCTGTGAGACCCTTCTGAAGGATATCTGTGTCAGATGTGTTTTTCTACTATGGCGCCCAGTTTGCAGTCATCTGCAAACTTTGTCAGCCATAACCCTCCTGTATTTGCTTGTACTTGCCAGAATCCCAGGGGTGACAGGTGGGTCTCTGGCAAAGCATTTGGTCTGGACCATGTCATCCCAGGCAGACAGATACTGGATCCCCTTAGAATGACACCAGAAGCTTAGCCAATTGTTGAAGTCAATCATTTTGTCCTTGTATTTATCATTCTGGGTGATGGCAGGATGCTACTCAGGGTCAGGGTCATACCTGCCTGGGCCCAAGATCGGAGAGCTCTTTCATGTCTCTTTTCTTGTAGTCCAGGGAGGTACATCTCAGGTTATTCACACCAACATGGACAATGACAGAGTCATATTTGTAGTTGCTGTGGAGTGACCTGAGTGTGTGGGGTTTTGTGGCAGATCCTGGCACCTGACAGGCAGTTGACAGTAACCTTCTCATTGTTTAGCCTGGTGAGTGGAATATCAGTGTGCCTGACTATAGAGTCACCTATGACTAGTGTGTTGTCGTTGTTTTGCCTTATTTGGGTGTTTTGGCACACTGAGTCTGTGGGCTATGTGTTATTTGGGTTGTGTTGGGGGGTGGAGGTTGCTTGCATTTCTGCTTTGAAGATCTCTGTTGCTTGAGCAGATTATTATTGAGAGCCTCCAAAGTTTTTTTTTTTCTTTTTGTGGGTTTTTGTGGTGTTGATTTTGTGAGACTTTTATAAGTGTGATGTGGTGCAAGTGTTTACCTTCTCCTCTTGAATGTCAAGTTCAGTCTTGGTTGGGGGGCTTTACCTCCAGTTTGGCTAGATAAGTGCATCTCTCACAGGTTGTGGTGTTGGGTGGTAAGGAGAGTTGTCTGTGTACATGAGCAATTTATACATTGTCCCAAGATGCCCAGATTCATCAGATAGACAGGGAGAACACTAGGAGATGACCCTTGGACATGCCTGAATAAAAACTACTTTCCTCTAGACAAGTGAGGAAAGTGAGTACAAACTGTTTTCTCTAAGCCCTTTTTTCCATTACATCTTCCTTCTGTCTCTATAAGACTCTTTCTTGCTATTCAACAAAAAAACCCCAAAAAAAGTTACTGCTTCATAAAACACAAAAATAGCCTAGCACAGTTAAAAATAATTAAATACTAAAGGTCAGAGGTCACTGTAAAAAAACATACTAGTCAGATTAATATACTTACATCCTCCCGCATTTGCCATATTTTGGTTGCAGAAGAATGAAACAAATTGTTGCCATTTATAATAACATGTGGGGCTGGGGCAATAACCAGTGAGCTAGGAATGTAGATCATAACTTTATATCTATGTTACACATTGTGCTGGACAGAGTGGGGCAGACAGATTATTTTCTTTTGTTTCACTGATCCACAAAGGGCTTCCCCGTGGCTCCTCTTCCTTATCCCCATCTTCCTGTTTGTTCATCCTGTAGGGGGGACAGGCTACTCACTAGGGCCACTTACTTTCTGCCTAGAGGTCTTAAACATCCCATTCAATTCCCAGAGGGGCAAACATCAGGTGGTAGGGAGCAGGCAGATCTACTAGTTATAGCAAACTCTTGTTAACCAGATCAGCAGCTCTCTTGAGCCCCATGGTGTCTGTCAGAAGTATGGATGCATCCACACAAGTCTTCCCTTGGTAATGCAGTGCAT
Source organism: Protopterus annectens (assembly GCF_019279795.1). NCBI lineage: Eukaryota > Metazoa > Chordata > Ceratodontiformes > Protopteridae > Protopterus > Protopterus annectens. The sequence goes on from NC_056744.1 coordinate 872,407,725, forward strand.
GGCTGAGGGTTTGTGTATTCACTGGGCTTGCTCTCCTTTGATTCAACACCCAGAGGTCCCAGGTATCAGCCAAGCTGGCAGGCCTGAGTCTCTCCAACAGCTGCTCACCCCATCCTTCCCAACCTGGCACCTTCAAGGTTAAGTTCTGGTATACTGGCTAAACTGCCCGAGGGCATTTACAAGCCTAGCCCATCGTTTTCTTACGCCACCCCTTTAGTATGGGGAACTATACCATTATTTTGCTGTGCCTCTGTCGAGCAGTGACACTGAGGTAATCCCTGGGGTATATCTGCGATCTCCCATCCATTTGTCAAGATTTCTCTTGAACAAGGCCAGCAGTGCTCTGCCTCACATATACCGGGTTTTTGTTCCACAGCATAGGGGGTCTTTGGGTGATGAATCTATCCCCCCAGCACGGCCTATTTATAGCCGGGTGGGTTTAAGTCTCCGCCCTTGTGCCTGATGGATCTAGATTTTTGAGGTGAAGCATATTCATCAAATCTGGGATTGACATGCGCTTGTATGGTAGGCAAAGGACAGCTCTGAGCAAGCGGGAAGTGACTGAATAGAGCTGGAGTTCTTTCAGTCGGGCAGCATAGGACAGATTTTTGAGACCCTTTATCCTTTTGGTGAGGAACTTTTGTGGCCTCTCCAGCTGCTGCAAGTGTCGGGTCAGATACATTCCGAATGGGGCATTGTACTCAATCATTGGTCTGATGAGTGATGAGTAAAGGGGGACTATGACCTCCCTTGATCTAGATGAGAATCCCTTCATGATAAGGTGGGCAATGTAGAAGGTCTTCCTAACTACTTTAGCTACATGGGTGTCGAATGACAGACTACTATCAACCTGGGTCCCCAGGTCCCTGATAACTTCTTCTGTGCTCAGTGGATTGCCACCTATTTGGTAGCTAGGGGTAACCTTTTTTCCCGAAGGGTATGACTATGCATTTTTGGCATTTAACTTTAGGCCATGGCCGGGACCAGTTATCCATTTTTGTGAGACCCTTCTGAAGGATATCTGTGTCAGATGTGTTTTCTACTATGGCCCAGTTTGCAGTCATCTGCAAACTTTGTCAGCCATAACCCTCCTGTTTTGCTTGTACTTGGGAAAAATAGATGCCAAACAAGAGTGGGCCCAGGACTGAGCCCTGTGGGACACCACTTGTGACAGGCTTTGAGTCTGACATGGGCCACAACTCTGACCCTGTGGGTTCTGTCACTCAGCCAGTTTGCAACCCATCTTGTGATGTATGGGTTAACATTTAAGCTGATGAGTTTTTTAATGATACCGAGTGGGGTATTGTATGAAGGCCTTCCCGATCGGGGAGGCTGTATGGACTGCCTTTCCCTCATCAATGGCTTTGGTGACTGTTTGAAAAAGTCAACCAAGTTTAAAGGCATGATCTGCCTTTGACAAAGCCAAACTGGGTTGGATCCAAAGCTGCAAATTCCTATGTCTTTATTTATGAGGTCCATTATGATCCTCTCCATGGCTTTGCAGATAAGGCTTGTCAAGCTAATGGGCGGTAATTTCCAGGGTCGGTGGAGGCACCGCCTTTGGAAGTGGGACCACAGTTGCAGTCGCCACTCCTGGGTCGTATCCAGAGGTAAAACTTTGATTAACCAGCTGTCCTAGCTGTGGGTTTAATTCCTCATTGAGTTCGGGGCACACAGCTGGGGACACCATCGGGGCCCATGGTGCTGTGTTTTTGCTTTGGGAGAGCAGTTCTCACTGGGGGTTTGGGGATGTTTGGGGGGTTGCATTCGCTTGGTATAGATATCTCTCCTTTTGGGGGGGGGAAATTTGCACTGAACCTGTCAGCCAGTATGTTGGCAATGTCTGTAGGATCAGTAATCTTCACATCATTTTGAACTAGTTCTGAGCATATCTGGGAGTTTCCTCCCAGGTTTCTAACAATAAAAAAGGCCTTATGATTGCTTTTGAGTCTTTAGCTATTTTCCTCTCAAAATTTGCTTTGGATGATTTTATGAGAGCTCTTAGTTTTTTACTTATAGTGATCAAGGGTGTCTTACCTTTTAAGGATTTTGCTCTATCTTGTAGTAGCTTCCTCCTTTTGTTGTAGAGTTTGTTTATGGCTGGGGTCCACCAGACTGGGGGCTTTGCTTTGGTACAAAGAGTCTTTGTTTTGCTTGGGATTGCCTTATCCATGCAGTCCTGCAGGTGCTGGTAGAAGGCATTTGTAAGTGATTCAGCGGCTTGAGTACTGTTTTCCCCTCGGGGCCTTAAAGGAGACCACACTAGTGTTTAGAAGTGTGAAGCCGGCCGCTGAGAAGTTCGTTACTGCGGTCTTTTTATTTCAGGTGGGGGTGGGATGAGGACCTCCAGCGAGATTAGTTGTGATCTGATCTCACCAGTGAGGGGTATACTTCGGTGTTGAACATTGTGCTCCCATGTTCGTGATGATGAGATCAAGTATGTTATCTCCTCTTGTGGGGATGGTGACTGTTCCATGGCATTTGAGTTTATGAATTCCAGGAACTTTTGGGCTAGGGTGTTTGGGCTTGAGTAGTGTTCCCAGTCTATATTAGGGTAATTGAAGTCACCTAGTATGATGGTGTTTGGTGATACATTTATCCCCTCTAGTGTTTTCAGGAAGGCCATGTGAGGTTCCTGAGTTTGTGAGGGTGGCCTGTAACATGCTACAATTTGCAGAGCAGTCTTGCCTATGGTTAATTGCACCTGGATGGTCTCCGATGCATCGTGTTGCCACCAGTCTTGAGGTGTGGGTGTCCTTGATGAATATGGATACCCCCTCCTTTCTTGGTATTGTCCGGATTTTGGGGCGGAGCATGATATGAGGTAAAACCTGATAGTGCTGGGGTGCTCTCAGGAGCCTTGAACCAGGTTTCTGTCACAGCACAGACATCGATGTTCTCCATACTGAGAAGGGCCTCGAGTGCATTTTGAGATTTAGACTTCTGGCATTGAGCAGCATTACCCTTAGTTTTTCCTTTTTGTGTTCTAGGGTGGTAGGTTTAGAATTTGAGCCTTGCCTAAAAAGGCACTATGGGGTGGCAAGAGCCTTTGCCAATATCCGAATCCCAGGGTGACAGGTGCAAGCCGCCCTTGAGCAGCGTGGCTTGTCCAGCATGTCATCCCAGGCAGACCCAGACAACTTTGGAATCCCCTTTGAATGAATAAGCAGGGTTACCGCCTGGTTAAAGAGATCCTCATGTCTCTTTATTGGGATATCTCGGTGTTTACACACTGGACAATGACTGAGTCATATTTGCCTGCTGTTGAGAGACCGTGTTTACCTTCTCCTCTTGAATGTCAAGTTCAGTCTTGGTTGGAGAGAGCTTTACCTCCAGTTTGGCTAGATAAGTGCATCTCTCACAGGTTGTGGTGTTGGGTGGTAGGAGGAGAGAGTTGTCTGTGTACATGAGCAATTTATACATTGTCCCAAGATGCCCAGATTCATCAGATAGACAGGAGAGAACACTAGGAGATGACCCTTGGACATGCCTGAATAAAAAACTACTTTCCTCTAGACAAGTGAGGAAAGTGAGTACAAGAGCTGTTTTTCTCTAAGCCCTTTTTACATCCATTACATCTTCCTTCTCGTCTCTATAAGACTCTTTCTTGCTATTCAACATAAAAACCCAAAAATAGTTACTGCTTCATAAAACACAAAACTAGCCTAGCACAGTTAAAAATAATTAAATACTAAAGGTCAGAGGTCACTGTAAAGAAACATACTAGTCAGATTAATATACTTACATCCTCAGCAGCATTTGCCATATTTTGGTTGCAGAAGAATGAAACAAATTGTTGCCATTTATAATAACATGTGGGGCTGGGGCAATAACCAGTGAGCTAGGAATGTAGATCATAACTTTATATCTATGTTACACATTGTGCTGAACAGAGTGAGGCAGACAGATTATTTTTCTTTTTGTTTCACTGATCCACAAGGTCTTACCCAGTGGCTCCTCTTCCTTCTCCCCAACATCCTGTTTGTTCATCCTGAAGGGGGGGAGACAGGCTACTCCCACTAGGGCCACTTACTTTCTGCCTGGAGGTCTTAAACATCCCATTCAATTCCCAGAGGGGCAAACATCAGGTGGTAGGGAGCAGGCAGATCTACTAGTTATAGCAAACTCTTGTTAACCAGATCAGCAGCTCTCTTGAGCCCCATGGTGTCTGTCAGAAGTATGGATGCATCCACACAAGTCTTCCCTTGGTAATGCAGTGCATGGCTGAGCTTTGTGTATTCACTGGGCTTGCTCTCCTTTGATTCAACACCCAGAGGTCCCACAAGGTATCAGCCAAGCTGGCAGGCCTGAGCCCCCTCTCTCCAACAGCTGCTCACCCCATCCTTCCCAACCTGGCACCTTCAGTAACTGTTCTGCTAACTGAACTCCAATCTGGCACCTCCAGCACCTGTTCTGCTAACTGAACCCCAACACGGCACATCCAACACCCGTTCTGCTAACTGAACTCAAGCCATCTGGTTCACAGAACTTCACCCTTCTGTGTCATGGGTTGAGATGATGGATAGATGTTCTATACAAAAAGCAGGTTACTTGATGTTAGCTACTTTAACATTCTGCATCAGTGTTTGGCATATTATAGATAATGGCAGCCTTCTTAAAACATACCCTATGCAGGAAAAATGATAAAATAATCAGTACAGTAATATATTAATTGTTAAGTTTTCATTTAGGGAGAATGTTTACGTTTCAAACATCAACACTTGTCTGTTTGCATGTATTGTATATTTAGTATCTGTTTGTATGTATTGTATATTTAGTATCTGTTTGCATGTATTGTATATTTAGTATCTGTTTGCATGTATTGCATATTTAGTATCTGTTTGCATGTATTGCATATTTAGTATCTGTTTGCATGTATTGTATATTCAGTGTCTGTGTGTATTGTATATTTAGTATCTGTTTGCATGTATTGTATATTTAGTGTCTGTTTGTATGTATTGTATATTTAGTGTCTGTTTGTATATATTGTATATTTAGTATCTGTTTGCATGTATTGTATATTTATTGTCTGTTTGTATGTATTGTATATTTAGTGTCTGTTTGTATGTATTGTATATTTAGTATCTGTTTGCATGTATTGTATATTTAGTATCTGTTTGCATGTATTGTATATTTAGTGTCTGTTTGTATGTATTGTATATTTAGTTTAGGCATTATGCATCAGTATCTAATATCTACACTGGACAGTTAAGTGACCAAACATATTTTTCCTATGAATTTGAAATGAGTCACAGAGACATTAAAAACATTGGTTTACAGAAGTGTTAGCAGGAATAACCATTATAACTTAGAATGACAGATAGTCAATGTGTGGTGTAAACAATATGCAGTCATCGTACATCAGTCTGAAAGTTACGCAGGACGCCTGCATTTTAAGAGACAATTATTCTGTTTCCTTTTCTAATTTAGCAGAGGAGTACAGCTCCAGCAGAAAGATATGCACCAAGCTTCTTAGTGACAAGCAAAGTAATCAAGCGAGTGCAATTTGTCTTCAGGAACCAAGAACAGAAAATGAAACAATGTTGAATAAACCATGCATGCCTTACTTGCTTGAGAAGGTAGTATGAGAAGAAAAGAGAGCTTTAAATAGCCAATAGGAAAGGAGAATAACAGCCAATGGGGCTTTAAGTAGGCAAAGCAAACACAGAGGCCAGCAGAGCTGAGAGGAACACAGAGTGGCAAGCACAGGGACTTATCAGTGTTCAGAAAAGCAGGCAGTAACATAGGATAGAGTTACTACCTGTGTACCTTAATGTACAGTAATATAAAGCACCAATAAAGAGCAAGATTATGGTATGTTAGACTAAGGAAGTACAGAAAAGTTGCATGATCACAGGAGTTACAAGGCAAGTAAGTCAAGAAGTCATTTGACTGTGCCGATACCCACCATTAAAATATACAACCTGCCTCAAGGAAGGGAAAATAATTCAGGCCAGGGATGAATTTGTTGATTCTAACTCAGTCATCCAGATTTTTTTCTTGAAAAATGTGAAGGTATCACTATTTTAACACATAAAGGCAATTTGTTCTAGAGATAAGGTAACCCCTAAGTTATAACTCAGTCCCCAGTGTGTTTACTTAACTGTTGGTGCAGGTTTGCATGCATGGTTTTACAATTTGTCTGTCCCAGTGTGTTTTACGTAAGAGTAGGAGCCGGTTTGCATGTGTGGTTTGCCAATTTGTGTGTCCCCCAGTGTGTATAATGTGAGTGTTAGCGCAGGCTCACATGTGTGCTGTGACAATTTGTCTGTCCCCCAGTGTGTTTTACTTAGGTGTTGGTGCAGGTTTGTATGCATAGTTTGACAATTTGTCTGTCCCCCAGTGTGTTTTACGTAAGTGTTGGTGCAGGTTCGCATGCATGGTTTGACAATTTGTCTGTCTCCCAGTGTGTTTTATGTAAGTGCTGGTGCAGGTTCACATACATGGTTTGACAATTTGTCTGTCCCCCAGTGCATTTTACATAAGTGTTGGTGCAGGTTTGCATGTGTGGTTTGACAATTTGTCCCCCAGTGTGTTTTATGTAAGTGTTGGTGCATGTTCGCTGCATGGTGTGATAATTTGTCTGTACCCCAGTGTGTTTTATGTAAGTGTTGGTGCAGGTTTGCATGCATGGTTTGACAATTTGTCTGTCCCCCAGTGTGTTTTACGTAAGTGTTGGTGCAGGTTTGCATGCATGGTTTGACAATTTGTCTGTCCCCCAGTGTGTTTTACATAAGTGTTGGTGCAGGTTCGCATGTGTGGTTTGACAATTTGTCCCCCAGTGTGTTTTACATAAGTGTTGGTGCAGGTTCGCATGCATGGTTTGACAATTTGTCTGTCCCCCAGTGTGTTTTATGTAAGTGTTGGTGCAGGTTCGTATGCATGGTTTGACAATTTGTTTGTCCCCAGTGTGTTTTACTTAAGTGTTGGTGCAGGTTTGTATGCATGGTTTGACAATTTGTCTGTCCCCCAGTGTGTTTTACATAAGTGTTGGTGCAGGTTCGCATGCATGGTTTGACAATTTGTCTGTCTCCCAGTGTGTTTTATGTAAGTGCTGGTGCAGGTTTGCATGCACGGTTTGACAATTTGTCTGTCCCCCAGTGTGTTTTACGTAAGGGTTGGTGCAGGTTTGCATGCATGGTTTGACAATTTGTCTGTCCCCCAGTGCATTTTACATAAGTGTTGGTGCAGGTTTGCATGTGTGGTTTGACAATTTGTCCCCCAGTGTGTTTTATGTAAGTGTTGGTGCATGTTCGCTGCATGGTGTGATAATTTGTCTGTACCCCAGTGTGTTTTATGTAAGTGTTGGTGCAGGTTCGTATGCATGGTTTGAAAATTTGTCTGTCCCCCAGTGTGTTTTACTTAAGTGTTGATGCTGGTTTGTATGCATAGTTTGACAATTTGTCTGTCTCCCAGTGTGTTTTACTTAAGTGTTGGTGCAGGTTCGCATGCATGGTTTGACAATTTGCCTGTCCCCCAGTATTTTACATAAGTGTTGGTGCAGGTTCGCATGTGTGGTTTGACAATTTGTCTTTCCCCCAGTGTGTCTTAATTAAATGTTGTTACAGGTTTGCTTGCATGGTTTGACAATTTGACTGTCCCCAGTGTGTTTTACTTAAGTGTTGGTGCAGGTTCGCATGCATGGTTTGACAATTTGTAGAGGTGTTTGTCTTGCAGAGGTCAAGAAGTTTGGTGTGCTAAGCTCTCTGACAGTACAGAATGCAACACATAGGTCCTCATATGTGCCTATAAGAGACTGTAGCCCGTTTTGGTAGCTAAGCTTATTTTGGACCAGTATTGTCACTCTCCTTCAGATATAACAACTCTACAGCACATACCAATACTTTTAAACAAATTATGTACAGACAAAGTGCTTAAACTGAGCAAATTCTTTTTCATTCCGCCCTTCCAAAACTCTAGGTTTCCTCTTCTCCTCCCTCTGCCATTTCTCCCAGTCGACTCCATGTTGCACGACAATCTTCCCAGACCACTTCAACAGTTATATAACTCTTGTTCTCTCCAAGTAACCTCCTAAACCGATCCTGCTCTGTCCACCAAGCCTCATTACTGTCTGTACATCTTAATCCACATCAGCATCTCTCACATTGTGACTCCAGTTTCCTTTCGAATGATGTTTTAAAACTTTCATAATGTTGAATGAACTTTGACTCATGTAAACGTTTTTATAAAAGCTAGTACTGTCTGTGTTAGTCAGCAGTCCCTCGGTAATAACTGCTGGCTATTTGTTTTTTTTTTTTTTGCTGATTACATTACAAAAGGAACTTCATATTGTTTTCCTAAAATCTATACTCTTATTTTGTTTGGCTTCTCATATGTATTAGCGTATTATTATATTACTATATTATTGTATTATAATATTGTTCTGTCTATATGTGGAACTTTTCTCCATGGGCCTCCGTTAAAAATGGGCTTGGACCTCCCTGGCAAACGAATGTCAAATAAATAAATAACTACTCTCAGACAGTCTGTTTCATGAATACATAATAATACTGCCTCTTTTTAGGTCTTTTGAGTAGATGTCTTTTGATACTCTATACCTCAATGTTTGACTTTTGTATGAAATGTTAATTTAATGTATTCCATACTGTATGCATCATCTCCTTGTGTGTATGCAATGAAAGCTCTCATAACATGAAACGAATGTTCCATGTAATTGCCTGTTATTCTATGTATGTGTTTTTGGAGCTTATCTCCCCGGGCCTCCGCTGAAAATGGACCTGTGTCCAGTCGGACTTTCCCGGTTAACAAATGTAAAATAAAATAAAATAAAATAATCTTTTTTTAGCTAGAAATCTTTGTGACCATTCTAACTTGCAAAATATGCATGTAGGTACATGTTGAAAGAGGCATTGTACTCTATGATTGTTCTTTCTGGACCTGAATACAGAAGACGATAACTTCTATTGATTAGAATGAGTTGCCTTTAGAAAGTTGCTGGGCTAGACAGAAAGATTTCCCGACTACTGTTGCTTCATAGTGGTCAAAAGAGCAAGGGTTTTTGACCAAGGTGCCAAGTTCACTGCCTACTGTGTCCATTTGGAGTTGGGTACTATCTTTCCTATAAGTTATAGGTGAGAGATGCAGTTACACAGCCAAACTGGAGGCAGAGCTCTCTCAACCCAAGACTGGCACAGTCAGTCAGGAGGAAAAGGTAACCACCCACACCACAAATCCAGTCTCACACAGACTTATTGCATCTGCATACCCAACACATAAACACACAAAAACACTCTTGGAGGCTCTAAATAAAAATCTGCCTAAACAGCAAAGACTTCCTAAGCAGATATCCAAGCAACAGCCACCCCTCAACAATACCCACAAATCACATATCTCACAAAATCAGTGTGCCTCACAGTCACAGCCCTTAAGGCCAAACAACACACCAAATACACTTGTTATAGGGGACTCTATTGTCCGGCACACTGACGTCCCGCTCACCAGACTGAACAAGAAGAAGGTCACTGTAAGCTGCTTGTCAGGTGCCAGGATCTGCCACATAACGCAAGCACTCAGGTCACTCCAAAGCAAGTACAAGTATGACTCCATCATTGTCCATGCTGGTGTGAATGACCTGAGACGTACCTCCCTGGACTACATGAAAAGAGACATAGAGGAGCTCTCTGACCATGTAGCCCAGGCTGGTGTGACCCAGACCTTGAGTAGCATCTTGCCCTCACCAAGAATGATGCCACAGTATAAAGACAAAATGATCAGTTTCAACAATTGGCTAACGTATTGGTGTCAGTCAAAGGGGATCCAGTGTCTGTCAGCCTGGGATGACATGCTCGACAAGCCACGTTGCTTCGCTAGGGATGGCTTGCACCTGCCACCCTTAGGCTTTCGTATACCGGCCAAGGCTCTTGCTACCCCCATAGTACCTTTTTTAGGCAAGGCTCAAAGGACAAACCCACCTCCATAGACAACCCAAAGAGAAAAAAACTAAAGGTAATGCTACTCAATGCAAGAAGTCTAAACCTCAAGATGCACGCACTCGAGACTCTCCTCAGTATGGAGAAAATTGATGTCTGTGCAGTAACAGAAACCTGGTTCAAGGCTCCTGAGAGCACCCCAGTACTACCAGGTTATAACTCATACCATGGCGTGTTTCAGCCCCAAAGCTCGGACTGAAGCACAAAAGGAGGGGGAGTATCTATATTCATCAAAGATACGTACACCTCCAGGTTAGAGGCACTGCACGAAGCATCAGAAACCATCCATGTGCAACTAACAGTGGGTAAAACTGCCTTTCAGTTTGTAGCCTGCTACAGAACACCCTCCCTATTACAGGAACCCCACCTGGCATTCCTGAGAACACTGGAGAATATGAAGGTCTCTCCAAACACTATGTTATTGGGTGACTTCAACTATCCAAACATTGACTGGGAAAACTACTCAAGCCCAAACACCCTCGCCCAACAATTCCTCGAATTTATAAACTCTAACGCAATGGAACAACTGGTCACCACTCCCACAAGAGGGAACAACATATTGGACCTGGTCATCACCAACATGGGGACTCTATGTTCCACACCAGAGGTAAACCCCTCATTGGTAAGATCAGACCATAAAGAAATTTCCCTGGACATCCATATCCCGTCCCCACCCCCAGCCAAGGAAATCACTGTAAAGAATTTCTCAAAAGCCAACTTTGCACTTCTCAAGACTGAGGTGGAATCCTTCAAATCCCCTGGGCCAGAGGATAATACAGCCCAATCCACAGAATCCTTTTCAAATGCATTCTATGAGCACCTGCAGGAATGCATGGATCGTGCTATCCCAAATAAAACCAAGACTCACTCCTCCAAAAACAGGAGACCGGTCTGGTGGACCCGGCCATAAATAAGCTATACAACAGAAGGAGGAAGCTACTACATGACAGAGCAAAATCCCAAAAAGGGAAGGCATCTCTGATCAGTATTAGCAAGAAACTTCAATCCCTCATAAAATCATCAAAGGCCAGTTTCAAAAGAAAAATTGCCCTGGACACTAAAGATAATCACAAGGCCTTCTTTAGTTATGTCAGGAACATGGGAGGAAACTCCCATGCTCTGAATTGTTGCATAACGGTACAAAATATACCGAACCTACAGACATAGCCAACATCCTGGCAGACAGATTCAGCACAAACTTCTCCCCCCCTTCCCCCCCAAAGGAGCAAACGCCTATCCCAATTGAATGTAACCTCCCTGACATCACAGATCCAGAGGTGAAAGCTGCCCTCTCCAAAGCAAAAAACAAAGCATCTATGGGACCGGACGGTGTCCCAGGCTGTGTCTTACATGAGCTCCAAGAAGAACTGAACCCTCACATTAAGTCACTGTTCAAACTTGGCCTTACTACAGGATATGTACCCAAAGAATGGTGTACAGCTACAGTGGTCCCACTCCACAAAGGTGGTGCCACAATGGACCCCGAAAACTATCGCCCCATAAGCCTGACTAGTCTGGTCTGTAAAGCTATCGAGCATATTATCATGGAACTCATAATCAAAGATATTGGGAGCCTCCAGACACTGGACCCTACCCAATTTGGCTTTGTTAAGGGCAGATCTTGCCTCTTAAACCTAGTTGATTTCTTTGAAATAGTTACCAAAGCCATAGATGAGGGCAAGGTAGTCCACACAGCCTACCTGGACCTCGCAAAAGCCTTCGACACAATACCCCACTCAGACATCATAAATAAGCTTACCAGCTTAAATATCAACCCCTATATCACAAGATGGTTGCAAACTGGCTCAGAGATAGAACCCACATGGTCAGAATCGCAGGTGCCATGTCCAAATCCAAACCAGTTACAAGTGGCGTAACACAGGGCTCAGTTCTGGGACCTCTCTTGTTCGGTATATACTTCTCTGAGGTTCAGGCTAACACGGGGGGATTATGGCTGACAAAGTTCGCAGATGACTGCAAACTGGGGGCCATAATCGAATCTCCAGCTGACACAAGCATCCTCCAAAAGGGTCTCACAGAGATGGATGCTTGGTGCCAGAGCCACGGCCTCAAGCTAAATGCTAAAAAGTGCAAAGTCATCCCCTTTGGGAAAAACAAGGTGCCTACAAATTACCACATAGGTGGTAATCCATTAAGTATGGAAGAAGTAATTAGAGATTTGGGGACCAACGTAGATAGTAATCTCTCCTTTGATAATCACGTTGCCAAAGTGGTTAGAAAGACCTTCTATATAGCACACCTTATCACGAAAGGGTTTGCATCTAGATCAAGAGAGGTCATTGTGCCCCTCTACTCATCACTCATCAGGCCCATAATTGAATACAATGCCCCTTTTGGGATGTACCTTACCCGACACCTGCAGCAACTGGAGAGACCCCAAAAGTACCTCACCAAGAGGATCATGGGCTACAAACAGATGTCCTATGCAGCTCGACTAAAGAAACTCCAGCTCTACCCAGTTGCTTACCACCTACACAGAGGCGATCTATGCCTGACGTACAAAACCATGTCAAACCCAGAATTAATGGACATGCTCCACCTCAAAAAATCCAAGTCCCTTAGAGCTACACGCTCCAGGGACCTAAACCTCAGCACAAAAATAAATAGGACATGCTGAGGGACAGATTCATTTCCCAGAGGCTCCCCTCACTCTGGAATAGAATCCCAATTCATGTTAGACATAGCCCCTCGCTGACCCTCTTCAAGCGAAATTTGGACGCGTGGATGGGAAATCGCAAATTCACCCCTGGGATCTCTCATGTGTCCCTAGTATCTACCTATGAACCTATGAACCTATGAACCAAATGGGACAATACTTCTCTGCATTCAGTTTAATCCCTTTGTCTATACATTATTTGTTTAAAAGTATTAGTTTTTGCTGTCGATATTTTATATCCGAAGTAGAGTGAGTGACAATACCCAGCTTACAGTCACAGAAAAATGTGGCTAGCCATAGGCCTGGCTTCACAGTATGGAGGCCTGAAAAGTAACGACAAAAAGGAGGGGTCATTCCATCGATCCTTGGGGTACTTTTCTAGTGATCTTCCTACTTTGTGAAGCGGCTTATATTACATGAATTCTATCTTTTAGCCAAATTGCAATCCATCTAACCACATAAAGGTCTACCCTGAGGTCTTTTTGCAATGCAGATTAGGATATAGTGGCAAAGGTTTGGCCAGATCCAGATATACTGCAAAGACTGAATGGCCCTTACCCTCTGTTTCTGTGACCTTTTTGAAACAATTTACTAAATTAAGTTGACATGACCTACCATCAATAAGACCTGTCTATGGTGGGTGAATTGTTTGAGGCTTTGACTATCATAGTTTATGAAACCATAGGTAATATATTCTATTGCCTTACAAATTGGGAAAGTTAGGATGATGGGTCTGCACTTCCCAGGGTCTGTAGTATGGCCCTCTTTGTGAAGGGGCATTACAGCTGCACATAGCTCAGGGACATCTTTATGGCTGAAGTTAAACAGGTTCAGTAGGTGTTAAGTGAGAACAAGTTTGGTAATATATATTACGTATCCAGATAAATTTTCTGGGGAAATGGAAGAGACATTTTTCTTTCATGATGATACCTACAGGACTTGCTCCATGATGATCTTATGGGGTATACATGGCTCAGGCATTTGGGGAATTTCAATGAATGTTTATGGGGTAAATTTAACACTCAATCTGTCTCCAAGTAAGTTAACATTAGTAATGCCATTTAAGATTAGCTCAGAACATTGCTGGCTGGTATTTCATTTTCTAATGTAATAAAAAAAAAAGATTTGTAGTTGCCCTTGGCTTCCAGTGTGGGTTTTCATTTCTGTTTAAGATTTGACCTTCTTGATGGTCATTTTTACTTTCTTTCTGACCTTTGTAATAGAATCTTTTATGCAGGCTGTTTTTAGTTTAAAGTGCTTATTTCTACTGGTGGACCACCTAGGAAGTTTATTTTGAAATTTTCTATTACTTGCGGTTCTAGTTGGGACTGCAAGATCTACATATTTATGCAAGTGGGAGTAGAACCCGGCTGGATTAATGACATGTGAATGTGCTTGAGGGCTAGTGAAACTCCAATTTAACTTAGAGAGCTCATTATGGGCCGTTTTCATGGCTTTGCTATTTCCTCCACTGTGGTGCAATCTCAGAGTTGGTATATTTAAGTAGGGGAGGTGTGGGAGTTGTGGGGGGCAAAGCCCCCCACATTAGTATGTGTTTAGAGTGTATGTGTGTTTTTGTTTTTGTAACAGAACAGCGATTTGTTTCCCTGGGAAAAAATCGCTGTTCTGGGGTTTTGTACTTGTTGCATTTTGGACTTCCTGGTTCAATGTTATGTTGTTCGAATTCATGTGGTTTCAACAACGTGATATAGATCCTATCGCTCAGCTATTACACTGCCTAAATGTGTGAAAAGGTTAAGTACCTAGTCTCTAATTAATTCCTATATCTGCTTTGCACCCACTGCATGAAGTGTCCTATATAAAATTTGCTAGCTGAAAACTACTCATATGGAATGTTCTCATGTATATACTCTGTATTGCTTGTATAATATCTTTGATTTCAGAATGATTACTTATGTACTGTTTTTTTTTTTTTCACCAATTGTATAAGCTGCCAATAATATGTACTAAATGTCTTTATTAATGTAAATTCTGTATTGTATGTGAAATGTCTTATGTGGAGCTTTTCTTCCTGAGACTCCACTGAAAATTAGCACTTCTGGCCCAGCTGGATCATCCCGGTAAACAAATGCAAATAAATAAATAAATATGTTTATTTATTCTTTGTTGACCAGGTAAGTGAACTGGTCCTGAGTCCCTTTTCAGCTACAACGTGAGTGCAGTAGCACAGATTATATAAACTTAGACTAAAAGCACTAAACTCTCAATAAAGGAAGCAAAAAGCTTCAGTACTTAATCTTAGCACAAACAACTCAGTACTTAAAAAACTGATCACTTATCCAGGCATGTCCAAAGGTCAGTTTCCGTTGCTTTCACCTGTTAACCTGGTGAACCTGAGCATCCTGAGGCAATGTAGCAATTGCCTGATGTACACAGACAACCCTCTCCTCCTACCTCCAAACACATACACTTGTGAGAGACGCAAGTACATAGCCAAACTTGAGGCTTCACTCTCTCAAACCAAGACTGTCAGCCAGTCAGGAGGAGAAGGTAAACACACACATCACATCACATAGAACACATACCCCCCCCCAATCTCACACACCATCTCTATCACATAGTAACACAAAACACACAACCACTTTCGTGGAGGCTCTCTTAAAAAATCTGCCAAAACAACAGAGACCTCTGAGGCACAAATGCAAGTAACCATCTTATCCAAGCATAACCCACAAGACACATAGCCCTCACAAACAGTGGGCCACTCAAGTTAAGCCCCTAAGGCAGAACAATGTACCAAACACATTAGTCATAGGTGACTCGATTGTAAGCCACACTGATGTTCCACTCACTAGGCTAAATAAGGAGAAAGTCATGGCCAGGTGCCAGGATTCACCACATAACACATGAACTTGGGTCTCTCCATAGCAATTATAAATATGACTGTCATCGTACATGTTGGTGTGAACAACCTAAGACGTACCTCCCTGGACTACATGAAAAGAGACATGGAAGATCCTTCTGATCTTGTAGCCCAGGCAGTTATGACCCTAGCCTTGAGTAGCATCCTACTGTCACCTAGAATGATACCACAGTACAAGCAGAAAATTATTGACTTTAACAATTGGCTAAGTTTCTGGTGTCATTCAAAGGGGATCCAGTATCTGTCTCTTTGGGATGACATGACAGACAGACCTCGATGCTTTGCCAGAGGCAGCCGGCATCTGTCACCCCTGGGATTCTGGATATTGGCCAAGGCTCTTGCCAGCCCTATAGCGCCTTTTTTAGGAAATGCCCTGAAGACAAAATGGCAACCATAGCATCTGCTAACAAACACATCCTAAGGTTATGCTACTAAACACTAGAAGTCTAAACCTCAAAATGCACTTGCTCGATTCAAACTGGAGAACATCGATATCTGTGCAGTAACAGAGACCTGGTTCAAGGCTCCTGAGAGCACCCCTGCACTATCAGGTTACAATGCATATCACACCTTTCAGCCCCCAAATCTGGACCAAAGGGATGTGTTGACCATAGCCCCAAAAGCGGAGGTGTATCCATCTTCATAAAAGATACACACACCTCCAGACTTGTTGCCCAACATAATGCATCAGAAATACTTCAGGTGCAGTTAACACTGGACAAAACTGCAGTTCATATTCTAGCCTGCTACAGATCCCCCACAATGTCCCAGGACTCCCACTCTGCATTCCTGAGAACTCTGGAGAACATCAAGGTTCAACTTAACACCCTTATACTGGGACAACTACTCCTGTTCCAACTCTTTTGCCCAACGTTTCCTGGAATTCATTAACTCCAATGTCTCACCTCCATTAGAGGAAATAACATTCTTGACCTAGTCATTACAAACATGGGAGACCGCTGCTCTACTCCAGTGATAACCCCTCCCTGATTAGATCCGACCAGACGTTAATCACCATTGATATCCAAATTCTGCCCCCACCCCTCCCAAAAAGGAAACCACAGTGAAGAAGTTTTCCAAAGCTAATTTTGAGCTTCTAAGGACAGACGTGGCAAACTTCACGTCATCATTAGAAGTGGGGAATGGGAGTATGGCTGCGGAATCATACACCAAGGCACTGTATGAGCACTTACACAGTTGCATAGATAGGGCCATACCAAACAGAACCAAGATCTTATCCTCCAAAAAAAGGAAGCCAATCTGGTGGACCCCTGCCATTAACAAACTCTATAACAGAAAGAAAAAA
>NC_056744.1:872432041-872524541 GCF_019279795.1 Protopterus annectens
CCAAAGTATGGACACCAGACATAATTAAGAACGTCATGGAGTAGTATAGATTTCTAGGCTTTGTACTGATAATGCCAACTTTAAGAAAGAGTGTTCACAGCTTGAGGGAAATCTTCAGGATAGAGGATATAAAATGAATGGGAAAGGTAGACTCTATTACGCTAGGAAGGAACCATGCAGTAAAAATGATAAATCAAAGAAACAGAAGGATAACGCACTGAACTGTGCACTCACCTTCAGTACTGATAATAAAGAGATGCGTGCAATAATCAAGTGATTTTGGCCGATACTTACAGAGGATGATAAAATAAGAGATATAGTAGGTGAGCAGCCAATATTCACTTTCAAAAACAAGAAGAATGTGAAAAGACTGCTGTGCAACAAAGATGGATTTAATCGCAAAAAGACATCTGATCGAAAAGGGACATTCAAATGCACTAGATGTAAAGCGTGTACATCGATTGATAACAGCAACATGTCTGCACATCCAAAAACCAACAAGAACTACACAGTTAGTATGTATGCAGATTGCAACAGTTGACACTTAGTGTACCTTGCATCTTGTTGCCAATGTGAAGCTTTTTACATTGACAAGACAGACCAGCACTTAAGAGACAAAATACTCTGCCACCAAAGGGATATTCTCAATTAGGAGCCTAAGAATGCACTTGCACTTCATATGTCGATGCATCCTACACATCGTTTTCAGAGCTGTTCAAAGTATGCTGTGCAACATTAGAGAAGGTGATGTAAACAATTGCACTGAAATATGTGAAACAAGCTTCTGGTTTGAACACTGTGGTGACACTCAAGCTGATTTTAAAGAATAGGCAACTATCTATTGATGCAGTTTAGGAGGCTTGTGAATATAAGCCCTGCCACTGGTTAAAACTTGATTGGATAACTAGTAGGTGTTGTCATCTACCTAGAGGCTATTGGACAATTTTCGTTTCTTATTCCGAGACGAGAGCAGCGAGAGATCACGATCTGAAGAAGGCTTACAGCTGATAGCTCTCGTCAGATGTATTACCTCTCCATGTTCTAGGTTTAATAGTGTTTTTAAAGACTGTATTAAAAAGTAAAAGTTTTTTGTTTTGTTTTTTAATAAGAATGTAACCAAGGCCGTGGAGGTGTACCAAAGAATGTTTTCTATATATATATATATATATATATATATATATATATATATATATATATATATATATATATATATATATATATCTATATCAAATATATAAATAAAATAGATAAACTAATACACACACACACACACACACACACACACACACACACACACACACATATATATATATATATATATATATATATATATATATATATATATATATACACACACACACACACACACACACACACACACACACACACACACACATATGAATCATACACCAATGTACTGTACGAACACATACACAAATGCATGGATCTTGTCATGCCCAATAGAAACAAGACACTCTCCTCCAAAAAAAAAGGAAGCCAATCTGGTGGTCCCCTGCCATAAACAAACTCTACAACAGAAGGAGAAAACTGATGCGGAATAAAGTGAAGTCCCAAGACTGGAAAAACTCCCTTATCAGCCTCAACAAAAAGTTGAGATCCCTCATCAAATCCTCTAAAGCTAACTATGAAAACAGAATTGCAGCAGATAGTAAAGACAACCACAAGGCCTTCTATAGTTATGTAAAGAATCTCCACGGCAATATCCAGATTTGCTCTGAGCTACTGCACAATGGTACCTCCTATACTGAACCAACAGATATTGCCAATGTACTGGCCGACAGATTCAGTGCCAACTTTACCCCCCCAAAGGATCAATCCCAAAACCAGTAGATTGCCAGTCACCCAGTATTACTGCTGCACAGGTTAAAACAGCACTGTCCAAGGCCAAGAATACAGCTTTTATGGGACCTGACAATATCCCTGGCTGTGTTCTACATGAACTACAGAGTGAACTGGCACCTCACCTGTGTGCCCTGTTCAATCACAGCCTCACCTCAGGCTTTGTCCCTACCAAATGGCACACTGCTATAATCATCCCTCTCCACAAAGGATGAGCGACTACAGACCCTGGGTACTATTGCCCCATTAGCCTGACAAGTCTGATATGCAAAACTATGGAACTCATCATCATGGACCTAATAAACAAGGATATAGGGAATCTCCAAACTCTGGATCCCACACAGTTTGGTTTTGTGAAGGTTAGACCATGCCTGCTCAACTTGGTCGACTTCTGTGAGTCAGTCACCAGAGCTGTGGATAAAGGCAAGGTGGTTCATACACCTACCGTGATCTGGCCAAGGCCTTTGATACCATTCCCCACTCAGGAATCATAGATGAATTCACTAAGCTAGGCATCAACCCCTATATCACCAGATGGGTTGCAAACTAGCTTACAGATAGATCCCACAGTGTGAAAGTAGCTGAGTCCAAGTCAGACTGCCAACCAGTCATGAGTGGAGTCCCACAGGGATCAGTCATGGGTCCTCTCCTGTTTGGTATCTACTTCTCAGAAGTCCAGGCCAACATGAAGAGACTCTGGCTGACAAAGTTCACAGACAATTGTAAGTTGGGAGCCATTATTAACTCCCCAAGTGATGTTGACATCCTACAGAAAAACCTCACTAAGACCAACGACTGGTGTCAGAACCATGGCCTTAATCTCAATGCCAATGTGTTGTTATCCCTTTTGGGAAAAACCCAGTTCCTATGAATTACTACATTGATGGTAGTCCACTGAACACAGAAGGCGTTATAAGAGATCTGGGAACACAGGTTGACAGCAACCTCTCTTTTGACTACCACATTGCCACTGTGATCAGAAAGTCCTTCAGTGTAGCACATCTCATTACTAAGGGTTTTGCATCCAGGAAGAAAGAGGTCATTGTCTCCCTCTACTCTTCCCTCATTAGGCCAATCATTGAGTACAATGCTCCATTTGGCATGTACCTCACCAGACACCTGCAACAACTGGAGAGGCCGCAAAAGTACCTCACAAAGAGGATCCTAGGCCTTAAACAATTGTCCTATATGGACAGACTCAAAAAACTCCCAAACATTCTCTGTCTCATATCGCCTACTTAGAGGCGATCGCTACTTGACTTTCAAAGCCATGTTTGACTCAGCTCTATTAAAAATGCTACATCTAAAGAAATCCCAGTCCCTCCGCACCATATGCTCCAGAGACCTCAACCTCATTACCACAATCAACAGAACATGCTGGAGGGACAGGTTCATAACCCAGAGACTTCCCATGCTATGGAATAGACTTCCCATACATGTCAAACAGAGCACCTCACTGGCCCTCTTCAAGATCAATCTTGATGAGTGGATGGGAAATAGAAAATTCACCCCGGGGATCACTCCAATGGATCTAGTTGACAGAGACACTGGGAACTAAGGTTGGGTGCCACAATGCCAGGGTAATCTTTTGGGCTAGGCTGGTAAAGACTCCAGGGCCATTAGCTTAGTACACACATATGAACCAATGAATATATATATATATATATATATATATATATATATATATATATATATAAAATATACACACAATACAGACGCACACACACACACACACACACACACACACACACATATATATATATATATATATATATATATATATATATATATATATATATATATATATATATATATATATATATATATATATATATATATATATGGGTCTACTTCAGAATGCCGACTTTCATATGACCGACAACATATGATCGACATTCAGAAAGACGGTCATCCTGGAATAGCACTATTTACCTACCTGTAAACACAGTAAAACTGTGTTATGCAGGGGTGCAAGCCCCCCTCACCCCCCCAAGTGGGAGGCTGCACCCCCACACCCCCTGCTACTTAAATATTCTCTCTCTGAGATCACACTACAGTGCAGGAAATGGGAATCTCCCGGTCCCGTACTGTAGCAGATCTCCGCTATCATTTCCCGGCCTTTCAAATGTTCGCTCATATGGTGTCAGCCATCTGAGTTTCGAACATTTGAAAGTTCGAACAAATGAAGGGCTCCTATATATATATATATATATATATCTATATATATCTATCTATATATATATATATATATATATATATATATATATATATATATACACACAAACACACACACACACATTACATAGGTAAGTTTTCAGGTGTCTGTGAATAGATAAGTTATGTATATATATATTTACACGCACACATTACATAGGTAAGTTCTTGGGTGTCTGATATCTGAATAGATAAGTTATGTATATATATATATTTACACATACACATTACATAGGTAAGTTCTCGGGTGTCTGATATCTGAATAGATAAGTTATGTATATATATATATATTTACACATACACATTACATAGGTAAGTTCTTGGGTGTCTGATATCTGAATAAATAAGTTATGTATATATATTTACACACACACATTACATAGGTAAGTTCTTGGGTGTATGATATCTGAACAGATAAGTTATGTATATATATTTACACACACACATTACATAGGTAAGTTCTTGGGTGTATGATAGCTGAATAGATAAGTTATGTATATATATTTACACACACACATTACATAGGTAAGTTCTCGGG
The DNA here is from genome assembly GCF_019279795.1 of Protopterus annectens. Taxonomy (NCBI): domain Eukaryota; kingdom Metazoa; phylum Chordata; order Ceratodontiformes; family Protopteridae; genus Protopterus; species Protopterus annectens. The sequence goes on from NC_056744.1 coordinate 872,436,654, forward strand.
TGTCTGATATCTGAATAGATAAGTTATGTATATGTAGTTACACACACGCATTACATAGGTAAGTTCTTGGGTGTCTAATATCTGAATAGATAAGTTATGTATATATATTTACACACACACATTACATAGGTAAGTTCTCGGGTGTCTGATATCTGAATAGATAAGTTATGTATATGTAGTTACACACACACATTACATAGGTAAGTTCTTGGGTGTCTGATATCTGAATAGATAAGTTATGTATATATATTTACACACACACATTACATAGGTAAGTTCTTGGGTGTATGATATCTGAATAGATAAGTTATGTATATGTAGTTACACACACTCATTACATAGGTAAGTTCTCGGGTGTCTGATATCTGAATAGATAAGTTATGTATATGTAGTTACACACACGCATTACATAGGTAAGTTCTCGGGTGCCTGATATCTGAATAGATAAGTTATGTATATATATTTACACACACACATTACATAGGTAAGTTCTTGGGTGTATGATATCTGAATAGATAAGTTATGTATATGTAGTTACACACACGCATTACATACGTAAGTTCTTGGGTGTATGATATCTGAATAGATAAGTTATGTATATATATATATATATATATATATATATATATATATATATATATTTACACACACACATTACATAGGTAAGTTCTCGGGTGTCTGATATCTGAATAGATAAGTTATGTATATGTAGCTACACACACGCATTACATAGGTAAGTTCTTGGGTGTCTGATATCTGAATAGATAAGTTATGTATATATATATTTACACACACATTACATAGGTAAGTTCTCGGGTATCTGATTTCTGAATAGATAAGTTATGAAGTATTTAAAATGTGAGGAATAAGATCACACAAGAACAACCCCCCCAAAAAAAATCGTAAGAATTTGTCACTCCTATTTCACCTATTTACATATGCACAGAGTGTTATTCATTTGTGGTCTGACTTCACTAGAGAAGGAAATTCTACAGGAGTCCAAAATGTCTGACCCCTAGTGGGCTGCTTAACTATTTTTTCCATGGAACTGTCATTCTTACCCTAATTAATCAAAAATAATTGAACTCTCTGAACATAAAGACATTTTTCAATAAGGGTAGCTTAGTGAGTATGTTTGGCATATTAAGATTACCTTGCACCCTGTGCACTTTTCAGGCCATGCCCCCCCAACCCTGCACACATTTTTGGGGGGCATGCATAAATGCTCAATGTTCTTTTGGATTTGCCTTCTTGAGTTATGACCACTTGGACTGCCATTGTTATAATCCACAAATGTCTATACACATCAATTACAACCACTTGACTGTATACACCTCAAATGTCTGATTAAGAAAAAAATGGCCAATGTGAAGTATTTAACCTGCTTTGAAAAAATGCATACTAATCTTAAAAACCAGATTAGTGACTGTTTAACTTGATCATGGCAGCAGGCTAAGCTATTCTCATCCAGAGAAGCCCAGAGGGAGGTGGTTAGTGTAATGGTTAAGGTTTTTACCTCACAGACAACAGATACAGGGTTTGATTCTTGCCAAGGTAAATTGGTCAGGCTTAAAATGGCCCACATGGCCTGCTAGCCTAGTATCTCCCTATGAACCTATAAACATAGGCAGCAATCATTGCCCTGTAGTTGACTATGCAGCCCCCAGATGTCTGATTGTGGTAAAAATAATAATTATAGACACAATAATGTATTTAAAGTTTGTTTCACATAATCACATAGCAGCCAAGTTTTATAAACATATTTTGTATAAATGGCCACTAGTCCTGCAAAGCCTGTTTGATTAAACTTTAACTTCTGTTCACATAGCCAGTAGCTACTTTACAATTATTTCAACTTATTTCACATAAATTCACATTAGCCCTATGAAGTCAGATGGAAAACAAGAAGATAATTTACTTTCATCCACAAGCAGCTGTCTGCCCCCACAGCAATTGTAGCCACTTTGTTGTGCACAACTCATTAGCCCATGATACAAAGTAACACCTCTCATCCTCTTAGGGCAAGAATCAGATACAATCCTAAAAATAATGAGGGACAGGGGTCCCAAATCCAAGAAAGATTTTAACTACTGCTCTTGTATACTCAGACGATTGCTACAACTATGTTTACATTGGCATGCATTTTTCAAGGATATGAAGTCTGAACCTGAAACATTTGTTATTATTTAATGACTGCCGTCCTCACTGATTTATCAGAAAACTACATGTTATGAAGAACAGATCAAAATGAGGCAAGTGAGGAACACTCTATAAAATCAGAAACAGTTGTGACTTGCTTTTACAGAAACATTACCAAAAGCGTATTTCATACAAATGTGCACTAGTGCTGTAAAGCCAGAATTTAAGGTGAGCAAATAACAAGAGGGTAAATTGCTTTCATCCACAGCTAGGCCCCTCCTCATGTAATGACTATAATCCTCAATTATTTGGCAGGAAACATACATTTTGATCAAAAATATGAGGACAAATCTGCGATATTCTGCAAGAATAGGAACAGTTTCAAATTGGTTTCACACAAACATAATTATTCCAGCTCATTTCATAACTAGTCCAGAAAAGCCAGGCTGTATTGTGAGAAAACAACAACTTGGTGAGTTGCACACCAAAATCATTAGGCAAAGACAAGGATATTCTCCTAAATCAGGAACAGTTTCAAATATTGTCACACAAAGACTGACCATAGAGTAAAAGACTTTCGGGTTTTCCTGGTTAGGGGCCACCACAGCAGATCACTGGTCCACTATTGATTGGCAGTGGATTTTTACAGTATCGAGTTGCCAGCCCAGTGCCCAACCTTCATAGAAGGTACACACATTCACGCACCTACCTGCATGTCTGTAAAGTTCACTGGACTGTAGGGAGGACATGCAGACTCCGCACAGAAGACGCTCCAGCTGAGAATCAAACCGGAAAACATCTTGCTGTGAGGCGACAATGCTAACCACTGCACCACCATGGCTGTGTCTAATTATTCCAGTTTATTTCACATAAATATACACTAGCTCTTAATGCCAGCCTTTACATTGGGCAAACAAGAAAGGGCAAGTTGCGTTCATCAACATCACATCTAGACAATCACTCAGAAAAACTGAGAACAAATATTCTAATTTATTTCACACAAATGCACACTAAGCCATAATGCCAGACTTCAAACTGAGCAAATTAATAGAGCAAAGTACTTTCATCCACAGCACAGCTAGCTTCTGTCTCCACAAAAAAGAGAGTACATATTCAAATTTCATGAAAATGCAAACTAGTACTTCATATCAGACTTGAAACTGAACAGATGAAGAGGGAAGCTGATTTCATCCACAGCATAACTCAGCCGGGAACAAAATCAGAATAAATATTACAAATTATTTTACACAAAAATGCACAAAACCTCCTAACGGCAGACTTTAATGTGAGTTCTGAAGTACACAAGTACACCTCTTTGCTGACTTCTGATAACAATGTCAAATCTGTCTCTCTCTGTGTCTCACACACCACACACACACACACACACACACACACACACACACACACACACACACACACACACACACACACACACACACACACACACACACACACACACACACACACATACACACGCACACACACAAACACACCCATTTGAACATATACACACTCATATGCATTTACATACACATGTATCTAAGGATAATTTTAATAATTTGTAATTTTGACACAAGTACCTGTTCTTAGGGAATTCTTGGGAAGTGCTTTCCTATCCAGATACAAAGTAATTCTGCAGTATGGACCTTATGGTAAACACATTCAACAAAAAAGATGGTATTAGAACTTTTGGGAGACCAATATAACTACAATAAAAAGATTAAAAGTTGTTCTTAGCGTATGTCCACCCTTTGTCAGTGGTCTCATGTTATTCATGGTTCAACCAGTTTTGCATTACAATATCTATACTGAATTAACAAAAGTGCCAAATCATAGCTGATTAGATTAGCTGCAGTGAGAGAAGGCAACCCTCATATTTAGATACTATTTATGAAAATATGTTCCCCCCACAGAGATAAGAAAACTTTGTGGCATGGTATAGCAAAGTAATTCAGATGAAAATGTGATTCGTACAATACCCACTCACCCACCCATACCTGAATGTGTAAATGAATAAGTATACATACTTACAGATGCACACACACACACACACAAACACACACACACACACACACACACACACACACACACACACACACACACACACACACACACACACACACACACACTCACTCACCCACCCACCCATACCTGAATGTGTAAATGAATATGCTGTTACATTTACAGGCACCACATCCACACCCACACACACCTACCCACACACACACACACACACACACACACACACACACACACACACACACACACACACACACACACACACACATACACACACACTTATGTGCTTAGTTAATGATTTTTAGACTATTAGAAAATATGAACGGCATGAGGACATCTAGGAACTAATAAAGTCAAACATATTGCAAGCTAAGTGCAGTCATGAGCATCACCCTTGCTAAGTGTTCTACTGCTTTAACTCCTGATTTTCTTATTTACATTTCAGTCTAATTCCTAATAAGTCAGCATTTTGTATATTATTATGATATGGATTTCTTAGACCCCTTTCTTATTTTCAGTATAACATTGACTTTCGGTTGCACACAGTTCATGGTAAGTGGGGGCATGTTGAGATGAGAGATAAAATCAGTAAATTGGTACAACTGTATGGCACAATATCATATGGCCAGTGGGTATCATTGCCTGCTGCATTACAGTATGAGTTGTGTGCACCTGAAAATGTTGCTATGACACAGAAGAGCTCTGAGAATATTATTCTTGGACTGCCATACTGTGAAACCACTGACAAATCACGAGAAAACTATTATGACTTCATTCAAATTTCTCTTTAAGTAGAATAATGAGGAAGCAACTGTGACAGCATAGCTTTAGTGAAGAAGAAAATCATAATTCCTATGCGGAGCTTTAAAAATATTAATTACATGCAAATAACTACTTCATAAAGCTGCTCTTGGCTCCCTGGAGACTGCATATCACTTTGTTAAAAAGAGGAAAATCTTCAGTTTCCCACCTAATCTAATGTGTGGTTTGGGTAGCTGCCCATAATTTGTGCTTGGGTGTCGGGCTGGCAACTTGGCACCATAAAAATCTACTGCCAATCATTAGTGGACCAGAGTTCCGCTGTGGCGACCCCTAACCGGGAAAATACAAAAAGACAAAACAACACCCCTTTAAATGTCATGAATTCTACATTAGAATAACTATACTACTGAAAAAAATTAAACAAGGCTGGTAAAATATTTGTAGTTGGGCAGGAAAAAGAGATAATACATCATTTGAGAGGTACTTGAATGTACCACAGAGATTGAGCTTTTTTTTCCCCATCAGAACATTTAAGTTCTCACAAAGAGTTACACTCTTCTCTTTGTTGCAGCAGGGTTAGTTTATCCATTTTAGTCAACTTAAACACTCAAAGGGAATCCATTCCTAACTTTTTATATACTTCTTAGTATCTGGCAACAGGATCGCTAGGGGACTGCTCCAGGTACATAATGCCCTCCTTCCTATTTCATTCTCAGCCATTCAGGTGCTGTGACCAGGTGACCAGACTTAAAGGCCATCATCATCTTTACCTCCACTTAACTGTATACCCTTGCCAGTCATCCTCTCTGTAAAGAACATTTTCATATCTGGGTAAACAACTCTGTCTTGTTCTAATGCTTAGGCCTAATTTTCTCTCCTATCCTGCTTTGAAAATGCCAGGCCCTTCATATTTACCCTACAGTTACCACTGTCTCATAATGGAGCATGCATTTTTATTTATTTGGCATTTGTTTACCAGGAAAGTCTAATTGGGCATGAGCCCATTTTCAGCAGAGGCCAAGGAAGAAAAGCTCCACAGACAAAACAAAAATTACAGAGATGCAAAGCGAGCAGAATACATAAATAACAAAGCAAGATTAGCTGTATAAAGAAATAACATCACCAGTTACAATGTCAGAAAACTACCTCAAGGGTAAGATAATGTAACAATAATGGACAGAGAACAGTTTGTCAACCATTTGTTTATAAATATTACAGCAGAAATGCATCTGAAGAATATATGGCTCTAGGATATAACAGGGGAATAAGAGATGAAGAAGATAAATGTAGGTAGAAGAAAAGGTGAAATGAGGTAGAAGTGAGATAGGTATAGGGGAAGACATAGTCAATGAGAAGGGGTAAGAAAAAAATAGTTTAGGAGATTGGTAGAGAAAAGTAAACATTAGGGTAGTTAGAGAAGGGAAATGGTTGGGAGGGGGAGAGAGAGGAGATGTAGTAGAAGAATAGATTAAAATGAAAGAAGCAGTGCGAGTTAGCCAGGGCTAGTGCTAGTTAGCCATCGCTAGTGTGAGTTAGCCAGCTCTAGTGCGAGTTAGCCAGGGCTAATGCTAGTTAGCCAGCACTAGTGTGAGTTAGCCAGGGCTAGTGCTAGTTAGCCAGTGCTAGTGCGAGTTAGCCAGCGCTAGTGTGAGTTAGCCAGGGCTAGTGCTAGTTAACCAGCACTAGTGCGAGTTAGCCAGAGCTAGTCCTAGTTAGCCAGTGCTAGTGCAAGTTAGCCAGGGCTAGTGCGAGTTAACCAGCTCTAGTGTGAGTTAGCCAGCTCTAGTGTGAGTTAGCCAGGGCTAATGCTAGTTAGCCAGCACTAGTGTGAGTTAGCCAGGGCTAGTGCGAGTTAGCCAGCACTAGAGCAAGTTAGCCAGGGCTAGTGCTAGTTAGCCAGTGCTAGTGTGAGTTAGCCAGGTCTAGTGCTAGTTAGCCAGCGCTAGTGTGAGTTAGCCAGGGCTAGTCCTAGTTAGCCAGCGCTAGTGCAAGCTAGCCAGGGCTAGTGTGAGTTAACCAGCTCTAGTGCAAGTTATCCAGCTCTAGTGCAAGTTAGCCAGTGCTAGTGTGAGTTAGCCAGGGCTAGTGCTAGTTCACCAGGGTTAGTGCGAGTTAACCAGCTCTAGTGCGAGTTAGCCAGTGCTAGTGTGAGTTAGCCAGGGCTAGTGCTAGTTAGCCAGTGCTTGTGCGAGTTAGCCAGGGCTAGTCCTAGTTAGCCAGCGCTAGTGCAAGTTAGCCAGGGCTAGTGTGAGTTAACCAGCTCTAGTGCGAGTTAGCCAGGGTGAGTGTTAGTTAGCCAGTGCTAGTGCTAGTTAGTTAGGGCTAGTGCGAGTTAGCCAGGGCTAGTGCTACTTAGCCAGTGCTAGTTTGCCAGGGTTAGTGTGAGTTAACCAGGGTAGTGCTAGTTAGCCAGGGCCAGAGCAGTTAAATAAGTGGCTCTTGAGTATTTTTTTAAGTGTGCAGGATTAATTGTAGTTTGGATAGTTTGAGGGAGTATGTTCCAGATGTTGGCTATGTGATAAGAGTAAACAGAGTCCCCAGCACTAGTATTAGATTTGGATATTAGTACTAAAGATTTACTAGAGGAATGCGGGGCATGATTATTGTTATAAAATTGTAATAGATTTTTGAGGGTAGGGATTTTTTCAGGTTGGTGTAACTGTCTATGGGCCATGGTGAGCTGGTTATAAGATAACTGATGGGGTAATTCTAGTCAATAGTTGTTGCAATGCCACACAGTTGTGGGTTCTGTTATGGGGAATTTGGCTATGTTGTTATAGCATGCTTCCATTTTTCCAAGTTCTGTTTTCCTTAGCTTGGTAAGAATGGGGGAGGCATATAACACAGTAGAAAGTATCTGGGTTCTGGCAATTGACTGTTTTGCAGTGTTGGTTAGAAATTGTTTGCTTCTGTATACAGTTCCTAATTTTATATGTACTTGTTTATAGTTTGGGATATATAAATGTCGAATTTCAAATTGCTATCAACTAAAACACCTAGGAGTTTTGTTTGGAGTACAGTAGTTATAATGGTATTACTGGAGGAAGTGATATAAAATGAAAGTGGGTGATCTCTGGCTTTTGGGGAGAGTTTGGTTTTCTTTGGGTTAAGAATAAATTGTGAATTAGAAAGCCAGGACTCCACGGCAGAGAAGATCTGTTGAGTTATATCATTAAGTTGTTGTAGGGTTGGAGTTGCACAGATAAGAGTCATATCATCATCACACTGGACAAAGGAGGCAGGGTGGATAGCAGGATAGAGTTTACTAGTGAAATTACTAAAGAGAAGGGGTCCTAGCATTGAAACCTGGGGAGCCCCATAGTAACAGGCAGTAGGGGAGAGTGGTCTTGTTGCCATTTAGCAGCTTCTTGTCGAGCAGACAGACAGCTTTGAAACCATTCAAGAGAAAAGTGGTTGAGTTTTAGGTCAGATAGTACAGTTAGTAGTTTCTGATGGGAGACGGTATCAAAAGATAGAGTGGCTGAGTTTTAGGTAAGATAGTACAGTTCGTAGTTTCTTTTCTTTTCCAAATATTTTATTGATTTTCAAAAAGACAAAACATAATTTCTACTAGAATACAAATGAAACAAAGACAAACTATATACAATATGTACATATGGCCTATATGGAAAAAATGAGAATAACTTAGAGTTAGAGAGAGGTAGTTACACATAATAAAAAAAATCAGTGTAATTTCTCCAAGTACTAAGAAGATGTGGAGATCTTTAAAGTCTCAATGAGAGAAAAAAACTTTCTTCCGAGGATTGTTGATCCATTTATTAGGGAAGATTCTTGTTTCTTTTACCTTTGTTTCCATATGTATTGTTTCTTCTAGTAGAGTCATAAATTCTTGAAAGTTGGGTTCAGATGAAGTTTTCCATTTTCTTGTAATACATTTTCTAGCAATTGCTAGTATAATCAATAGTAGATACAAATTCTTTTTGCTCATGACATTTGTTTCAGTTTCATTCAGAAAAATCATGGATTTAGTTAGTATGAAGAAATCTGAAAAAAATAGCTTGAAGGAAATTTCCAATCTCCTCACAGAATTTGTTTAATTTTGATACACTCAAAAAATATATGAATCTAATCAGCATTACAATTCTGAGAACATCTCCAACAAAACAATTGTTTAGAAGAGTCCATTTTAGCTATCATATTGGGGGTGTAAAATGCCCTGTGTAAGAATTTCCATGAAAAATCTGCGAAGCTTGTAGAGTGGAAGTTAATTTAATAGAATACAATAAATTAATTTTGTTTTCAGAGGAGAGGTTAATCTGATGACCTTTAGTAATAAAGTTCCAGAAGTTTTGTTTTGGATTAACTTTGTAAATTATTAAGTTTTTATATAGAGATAAGGTTAAATTAGATCAATTATGATTATTATAAACCATTTCTTGGATAATGGAAATTAATTTTGGTTCAGAACTAAAGGAGGAATTATTGATTATTCTGTATAACTCTTGAGCATTAAATAAAATGCTTTGAAGTATAAGCCAGTCTGAATTTGGAATATCAAAGGTGTTTATTATTTGTTGTATGTTTAAGACTGATGAGTTCCTAATACAATCTTGCCAATAAGTAAAATGTTTTAGTTCCCAATTATTTATAATGTTTTCATGTAATTTGTTGGAAAAGTTTTTAGTTATTTTGAAAGGAATTAAGAGTTACCACCACAATTTAATGCCTAAGTTTGAGTTTATGAAAAATCTAAATGAGTTGTAGATGTAGTTTATGAAGACTGAGTTGGTGGGTTTCGAAATGTTAAATTGTAAATTAAGGCACAATATTTTCCAAAATATATTTATTTGATCATTTGAAAGAGTATTTTTTGTGAGTTTATTCTCATTTAAAAAAATAGAAACATGAATGGATTTCAAAGCTGATGAAATTTTTGGGTCTATCTAGTTGAAAACTATTTTGAATATAGAAGCCTTAATATATGTCTCTAAGTCTGGAAAATTAATTCCTCCCATTTCCCAGGGTCTAATATGGTGAGCATAGGCTATCCTGTTTCATTTAGGGAACCAGAGAAAATTTAACAGAATTTTATTTATGTCTTGTAATAGTTTTTTTATTAGGTATCACTGGAATGGCTTGAGCTATATAGTTTATTTTTGGTAATAATACCATCTTTTTTAATCGAAATCTATCCTCAAACTTTAGGAATAATTTATTCAATTTGTCAGTGAGTAGTTTTATGGTATTTAAGATTTTTTTTATAGTTTGTAGATAAAGTGTTATTAATATTGTCATCAATAATAATTCCTAGGTAACATACAGAAGAGACCTGTTTTCCTATTAAATGGACTGGAGTTATGAAAGAATTTTGTTTTTTATTTAAATGCATATAATTAGATTTAGATTCACTTATACGTAAACCTGAGCTATCAGAGAACCTTTTAGTCTGAAGATCTAACTCTTTAAGAGATTCTTGTGAGACACCCAGAGTTAAAAGTATATCATCCGCAAAGAGCATGATTTTGGAATTAAATTGATCATAAATGTCTATACCTTTAATTTTTGTATTTTGGCGTAATGTAATAGCAAATAATTCTATTGCAAGAGTGAATAAAATGGGTGACAAAGGACAGCCTTGCTTTGTACCTTTGAGTATTTTAATGGGTTCTGAAGTAAAAGGGCCTAGTTTTACATATGCAAGATTATTTTTATATAGATGTTTTATCAAAGTAATGAAATGAGATGGAAAATCAAAGATTTCTAAAGCTTTGAAGAGATAATCCCATTTTCAGCCAGATCGAAAGTTTTTCAATACTCGAGGGCTATTAGAAGAGCTTCTTGATTGTCCCTATTTAAAATGTCGATAAGGGACAGTATTCTTAAAATATTATCGTAAGTGTGCCTATTGTAAATAAAACCAGACTGATCAGAATTTATAATATGTGTTGAGGATTTTTTAATTCTATTTACAAGAATGGATACAAATATCTTGTAGTCGTTATTTAACAAGGAAATCGGTCTATAGGAACTACATTGTTTTGGATCTTTATTTTCTTTTAATATAGGCGTGATTAGGGAATATTTCCAAGAGGGAGGAATTAAATTATTGGTTTGAATTACATTTAATGGTTTATGGAAAATTGAGATGACTGAGGGAGGGAATAACTTATATAGTTCCATTATAATTCCACAGTTATAGGTGGATGAAAGCGCTTAAAAAGTATTTTGAAGAGTGGGAGTCGTTTTTTGCAGCTGTCTATAGTCATTTGCCTGGTTTTGGAGTTTTTGTGCTTTGAAGTTGGAACGTTTCTTTTGTACCTTTTTGTATTGTATATCCAGACTGGTGGCTTCGTATGGCTTCAGACGATTCCTCTCAAGAAACACTCATGAATTTATCTATTCATTCGGTTATGGACAATGAAGTTGTGGATTCAAAATCCATTGGGTTGCAACAAGAATTAACTGACATGGTCAGAAAGATTGTCAAAGAAGCTTTACAGTGTTGGACACCTCCCAATAATAGTGGGAATGTGGCGGTTACTTTAAATTCCAGAGGGGAAACCGCCTCACGCCAAGAAACCAACGTCGGAAGTAGCAAAACAAGTCAGAGCCGTAATGGTGGACTTAGATCGCAGCAGTTGCCTTCGGAAGGCAACATTTGGAACTATCTCTGTAAAGACATGGCCAATCCCTTTGCAGACATCGGGGAGGTGTCCATCACGATGACACAGGTAAGTACCCCAACTGATCTAACAAACTGATTTGCAGGTAAGAAAAGTATATTTGAGTTGGAAAAGTTAATTTTCTCAAGTCTCGTAACGCCTCAATTCTAGAGGTACACATATTTAAATGAATGTGTTACAAGAAGAATAGTGCGGCCTAGGGTTTATGGACAGTTTTAAATTCTCTCTAATCATAAGGCTCCCTAGGAGACACGTTGAGTAGGGAACTTATAGATTTGTACAATGAAACGGGTATAACTATGATGAAAATTTTGATAGAACACTACAGCAAGGAAATAAATGTTCTAAAGGATAATGTAAAAATGTTGGATGAATGTATTCACAAATATACCAGTTTCAATAATTTTTTGACTTATACAATGGTATAGAAATCAAGGCAGATCGTCAGAGGGCTACAATTATCGCTAGAAAGCAATCTAAATTAAGGCGAGACATTCTTTCTTACAACTATGACCAGGCATATATTATACATGCTGATTCTGTACCATTAACAAACACATTTCAGAGAACTGAATCCATTTAAAAAACCACAACAAAAAAAAAAAAAAAATAAAAAAAAAAAAATTAAATTACAAAAAAAAACAAAAAAAAAAAAAAAAAAAAAAAACAAAAAAAAAAAAAAAAAAAAAAAAAAAAAAAAAAAAAAAAAAAAAAAAAAAAAAAAAAAAAAAAAAAAAAAAAAAAAAAAAAAAAAAAAAAAAAAAAAAAAAAAAAAAAAAAAAAAAAAAAAAAAAAAAAAAAAAAAAAAAAAAAAAAAAAAAAAAAAAAAAAAAAAAAAAAAAAAAAAAAAAAAAAAAAAAAAAAAAAAAAAAAAAAAAAAAAAAAAAAAAAAAAAAAAAAAAAAAAAAAAAAAAAAAAAAAAAAAAAAAAAAAAAAAAAAAAAAAAAAAAAAAAAAAAAAAAAAAAAAAAAAAAAAAAAAAAAAAAAAAAAAAAAAAAAAAAAAAAAAAAAAAAAAAAAAAAAAAAAAAAAAAAAAAAAAAAAAAAAAAAAAAAAAAAAAAAAAAAAAAAAAAAAAAAAAAAAAAAAAAAAAAAAAAAAAAAAAAAAAAAAAAAAAAAAAAAAAAAAAAAAAAAAAAAAAAAAAAAAAAAAAAAAAAAAAAAAAAAAAAAAAAAAAAAAAAAAAAAAAAAAAAAAAAAAAAAAAAAAAAAAAAAAAAAAAAAAAAAAAAAAAAAAAAAAAAAAAAAATATGTCTCTAAGTCTGGAAAATTAATTCCTCCCATTTCCCAGGGTCTAATATGGTGAGCATAGGCTATCCTGTTTCATTTAGGGAACCAGAGAAAATTTAACAGAATTTTATTTATGTCTTGTAATAGTTTTTTATTAGGTATCACTGGAATGGCTTGAGCTATATAGTTTATTTTTGGTAATAATACCATCTTTTTTAATCGAAATCTATCCTCAAACTTTAGGAATAATTTATTCCATTTGTCAGTGAGTAGTTTTATGGTATTTGTAGATAAAGTGTTATTAATATTGTCATCAATAATAATTCCTAGGTAACATATAGAAGAGACCTGTTTTCCTATTAAATGGACTGGAGTTATGAAAGAATTTTGTTTTTTATTTAAATGCGTATAATTAGATTTAGATTCACTTATACATAAACCTGAGCTATCAGAGAACCTTTTAGTCTGAAGATCTAACTCTTTAAGAGATTCTTGTATGACACTCAGAGTTAAAAGTATATCATCCGCAAAGAGCATGATTTTGGAATTAAATTGATCATAAATGCCTATACCTTTAATTTTTGTGTTTTGGCATAATGTAATAGCAAATAATTCTATTGCAAGAGTGAATAAAATGGGTGACAAAGGACAGCCTTGCTTCATAGGTTCATAGGTTCATACTAGGCTATCTACCCAAGGGCATTTATAAGCCTAGCCCATAGTTATGTGGCTTTCGCCACCCCTTTAGTTTGAAGAAAACTATGCCTATTATTTTGCTGTGCCTCTGTCAAGCAGTGACACTGAAGTAATCCCTGGGGTATATCTGCGATCTCCCATCCATTGGTCAAGATTCCTCTTGAACAAGGCCAGCGAGGTGCTCTGCCTCACATGTACCGGGATTTTGTTCCACAGCATAGGAGTCTCTGGGTGATGAATCTGTCCCTCCAGCACGTTCTATTAATAACCGTGTCAGGTTTAAGTCTCCCGCCCTTGTGGTTCTGAGGGATCTAGATTTTTTGAGGTGAAGCATATTCATCAAATCTGGGTTTGACATGGCCTTGTATGTCAGGCACAGGTCACCTCTGAGCAAGCGGTATGCAACTGAATAGAGCTGGATTTCTTTCAGTCGGGCAGCATAAGACATATTTTTGAGACCCTTTATCCTTTTGGTGAGGAACTTTTGGGGCCTTTCCAGCTGCTGCAGGTGTCAGGTCAGATACATTCCAAATGGGGCATTGTACTCAATCATAGGTCTAATGAGTGATGAGTACAGGGGGACGATGACCTCCCTTGATCTAGATGTGAATCCCTTCATGATCAGGTGGGCAATGTAGAAGGTCTTCCTAACTACTTTAGCAACGTGAGTGTCAAACGAAAGGTTACTGTCAACCTGGCTCCCCAGATCCCTGATAACTTCTTCTGTGCTCAGTGGATTGCCACCTATATGGTAGCTAGGGGTAACCTTGTTTTTCCCGAGGGGTATGACTATGCATTTCTTGGCATTTAACTTTAGGCCATGGCTCTGGCACCAGTTATCCATTTCTGTGAGGCCCTTCTGAAGGATATCTGTGTCAGATGTGTTTTCGACTATGGCGCCCAGTTTGCAGTCATCTGCAAACTTTGTTAGCCATAACCCTCCTGTGTTTGCTTGTACTTCAGAGAAGTAGATGCCGAACAAGAGTGGACCCAGGACTGAGCCCTGTGGGACATCACTTGTGACCGGCTTTGAGTCTGACATGGCGCCAGCAACTCTGACCCTGTGGGTTCTGTCACTTAGCCAGTTTGCAACCCATCTTGTGATGTATGGGTTTACATTCAAGCTGATGAGTTTTTCGATGATACCTGAGTGGGGTATTGTGTCGAAGGCCTTTGCCAGGTCGAGGTAGGCTGTATGGACTGCCTTACCCTCATCAATGGCCTTGGTGACTGTTTTGAAAAAGTCAACCAAGTTTAAAAGGCATAATCTGCCTTTGACAAAGCCAAACTGGGTTGGATCCAAAGTCTGCAAGTTCCCTATGTCTTTATTTATGAGTTCCATTATGATCCTCTCCATGGCTTTGCAGATAAGGCTTGTCAAGCTAATGGGATGGTAATTTCCAGGGTCGGTGGAGGCACCGCCCTTGTGAAGTGGGACCACAGTCGCCGTGCGCCACTCCTTGGGTATGTATCCTGAGGTGAGGCTACGATTAAACAGCTGTCCTAACTGCGGGTTTAATTCCTCATTGAGTTTGTGGAGTACACAGCCGGGGACACCATCCGGTCCCATGGATGCTGTGTGTTTTGCCTTGGAGAGAGCAGTTCTCACCTGGGCGTTTGAGATGTTTGGGGGGCTACAATCCTCTGGTATAGATATCTCTCCTTTTGGGAGGGGGAGAAGTTAGCACTGAACCTGTCAGCCAGTATGTTGGCAATGCGTGTAGGTTCAGTAATCTTCACATCATTTTGAACTAATTCTGAGCATATCTGGGAGTTTCCTCCTAGGTTTCTAACATAGCTAAAGAAGGCCTTATGATTGTCTTTTGAGTCCTTGGCAATTTTTCTCTCAAAATTAGCCTTGGATGATTTTATGAGAGCTCTTAGTTTTTTACTTATAATGATCAAGGGTGTCTTACCTTTCAAGGATTTTGCTCTATCTTGTAGTAGCTTCCTCCTTTTGTTGTAGAGCTTGTTTATGGCTGGGGTCCACCAGACTGGACGCTTGCCTTTGGTACAAAGAGTCTTAGTTTTGTTTGGAATTGCCTGATCCATGCAGTCCTGTAGGTGCTGGAAGAAGGCATTTGTTAGTGATTCAGCAGTTTGAGTAATGTTTACCACCGGCTCAGGGACCTTAAAGGAGACCACACTAGTTTTTAGAAGTGTGAAGTCGGCTTTTGAGAAGTTTTTCACTGTGGTCTTTTTTATTTCAGGTGGGGGCGGGATGAGGACCTCTAGCGAAATTAGTTTATGATCTGATCTCACCAGTGAGGGGTATACTTCCGGTGTTGAACATTGTGGTCCCATGTTCGTGATGATGAGTTCAAGTATGTTTTCATCTCTTGTGGGGATGGTGACTAGTTGTTCCATGGCATTTGAGTTTATGAACTCCAGGAACCTTTGGGCTAGAGTGTTTGGGCTTGAGTAGTGTTCCCAGTCTATATTAGGGTAGTTGAAGTCACCTAGTATGATGGTGTTTGGAGATACATTTATCCCCTCTAGTGTTTTCAGGAAGGCCATGTGAGGTTCCTGAGTTTGAGAGGGTGACCCATAATATGCTACAAATTGCAGAGCAGTTTTGCCTATGGTTAGTTGCACCTGGATGGTCTCCGATGCATTGTGCGTTGCCACCAACCTTGAGGTGTGGGTGTCCTTTATGAATATGGACACCCCCCTCCTTTCTTGGTGTTGTCCGGATTTTGGGGCCGGAATGCATGATATGAGGTAAAACCTGATAGTGCTGGGGTGCTCTCAGGAGCCTTGAACCAGGTTTCTGTCACAGCACAGACATCGATGTTCTCCATACTGAGAAGGGCCTCGAAAAGTGCATCTTGAGATTGAGACTTCTGGCATTGAGCAGCATTACCTTTAGTTTTTTCCTTTTTTGTGTTCTAGGGTGGTAGGTTTAGAATTTGAGCCTTGCCTAAAAAAGGCACTATGGGGGTGGCAAGAGCCTTTGCCAATATCCGGAAGCCCAGGGGTGACAGGTGCAAGCTGTCCCTTGCGAAGCAGCGTGGCTTGTCCAGCATGTCATCCCAGGCAGACAGACATTGGATCCCCTTTGAATGACACCAGAATTTAAGCCAATTATTAAAGCTGATCATCTTATCACTGTATTGTGGCATCATTCTAGGTGAAGGTAGGACTTTGTACCTTTGAGTATTTTAATGGGTTCTGAAGTAAAAGGGCCTAGTTTTACATACGCAAGATTATTTTTATATAGATGTTTTATCAAAGTAATGAAATGAGATGGAAAATGAAAGATTTCTAAAGCTTTGAAGAGATAATCCCATTTCAGCGTATCGAAAGCTTTTTCAATATCGAGGGCTATTAGAAGAGCTTCTTGATTGTCCCTATTTAAAATGTCGATAAGGGACAGTGTTCTTAAAATATTATCGTAAGTGTGCCTATTGTAAATAAAACCAGACTGATCAGAATTTATAATATGTGTTGAGGATTTTTTAATTCTATTTACAAGAATGGATACAAATATCTTGTAGTCGTTATTTAACAAGGAAATCAGTCTGTAGGAACTGCATTGTTTTGGATCTTTATTTTCTTTTACTATAGGAGTCATTAGGGAATATTTCCAAGAGGGAGGAATTACATTATCCGTTTGAATTACATTTAATGGTTTATGGAAAATTGAGATGACTGAGGGAGGGAATAACTTATATAGTTCCATTATAATTCCACAGTTAGTAGTTTCTGATGGGAGACGGTATCAAAAGATATAGTGGTTAATGAGTGGTTAGGAGAAGCAATGGCATCAGCTGCTAGTTTAAGGTATTTGGATGGTAAGTTGCCAGCTGCAGTGGTTGTAGGTTTAAGTTTGTTGAGCAGTTTTTTTTATGGTATTAGTTTGAACAGGATTAAAGGAGAAGGCATTATTGTCTGCATTAGGTGCCAAAGGGATGGTTAGTTGTGTAGTTCTATTATTTTTAACAGTGATAGTATGACTTCAGTAAAGTATTTGTTAAATTGTGTCAGTAAAGTATTTGTTAAATTGTGTTGCAGTACTGTCTATATCATTTTTGGATGATGGGGTTGGTATAGATGTTTCATTGGGTTAAAGGAGTTATTTTTAATTGCTGACCAGGATTTTTGAAGGTTATTTTGGTGTTTTTTTTTTTTTTGAATGTTAGTGTAGTAGACTTTTTTGTCTTCTTTAATATTCTTTTTGGCTAAGTTTCTAAGTTGTAGATAAATTTCACTGTTGGTTTGAGATCTGTTTATATACCATAGCGCCCAGGCTTTGTCTCTGAGTTTAAGTAATTGTGTACTTTCTCTAGTTAGCCATGGGGTGTAATTTGGTTTGATAGTCCTACATGGTGCTAGTTTGTTTAGGACGTTGAGAAATGTGCTGTTGAAATAATCTACAGCATCATCTAGGGGTAACAATTTAAGTGAAGTTAAATTACAAAGTTGCAGGGTGGAGACAAAGGTTTGAACATTAAAGTTTGTTTTGGTGCAAACCTGCTGATAGATAATATTTTTCAGGGGATTAATCCATTGCCTAAGAAGGTAGTTAGGGAGGTGATCACTGATGCTTTCAGGGAGCCAGCCTGTTTGATGAGCATGTGATGGTTTATTAGTTAATAAGTAGTCTAGAATAGTCTGCCTTTTGGAGGTTTTGTCTATCCTAGTTGCAGTTGGTATGATTTGGGTGAAGCCATGCAGGTTGATGAAGTTAGTGGGATTTTCTGAGTTGCAAGTAAATAGTTTCATTAGGAAAAGATAACTATGGCAGGATGTCTTCAATTATTGTGAGATTGTTTCCTGGAGGAATAGAATTACCTCGAATGATTAGCTGTTTATTTGAGTTGATTTTTAACTTTGCTAAAGTGTATCTCAGCATTATTGAACTGTAGGATGTTTTGTTCTAGATGCTGAAGTATGAGATTGTTTTAAAAATGATGCCAATTCCACCTTTGCGTTTGTTTCTTCTGTCTAGCCTGTGTATGTTATAACCGTGGGGGTTCATTTCATTATATTTTATTTCTGGCAGCAGCCATGTTTCTGTTATTCTGTTAGCACTTCAGTGTCAGCTGAGTAGTGTCAGAGGTTGGCATGTAATTCATGTATTTTGTTAACTGCACTTCTGAGGTTCATGTTGAGGTAAAATAGGTTGGATCCCTTCTGGGCTACATTAAAGACAGCCTGGGGATGTACTGTGGGTAGGATGGAAGGTTTTAGGGCCAGGGTTACAGTGAATTTCACCACTGAGCTGAGGTTGAGAAGCTACATGTATGAGTAGGTTTAAGAATTTTGTTGTGAGTTTATTATATTTGAGAGAGATGGGAGGTGTAGTTTGCAGAGTACAGTACCTATATGTATGTTGAAGTATGTAGGGTAGTATTATATAGTTATGGTGTTATCACAAGGTTGATGGGTTTTGGTTGCAGAGAAAAAGGAATGGAGACGTATGAGAGGAGAAAGTAGAGGAAAGCTGACTATGATAAGAGGTTATATGTGCAGCCAGTGAGAGAAGTATAAGTGAGAGTGTATAAAAGAGAAACATTTTGTTATGATTGGGATGCTGGGAAGTTACCACTGTAATTGGAGTTTTAAATTAAAGTAGTGTATCGCAGCTATTGAGTTTTGGTACTGAATAGAAGAGTATTGCCATAAGCTATTATAGGTATGGTAGGTGGTAAATGTGAGGCAGAGCAGTGGTCAGCAGTTAACATTTTCACCTCACAGCAATATGCTCTCCAGTTCAATAGTCAGCTGGGGTGCCTTCTGTGTGGAGTCTGCATGTCCTGTCTGTGTTTGTGTGAGTTTCTTTTAGGTGCTCCAGTTTCCTCCCACATTCCAAAGACATGTAGCAGGTAGATTGGACACTCTAAATTGGCCCTAGGTATGAGTGTGTGCGCGAGTGTGTGGCAAAGCTGACCTACAATGGCAGGGTTATCAACCTGGCAGTGGTATACCTTGGTTCTAAATGATGGTCACTGTTGAAGTGACACCCTGACCCCATGTGCATAAATGGGAAAAGGGGTTGAGGATGGGTGGAGGTAGTAACTGGATGAATGAAGAGAGTAAGGATGGGAGGGGACAGAATTAAGATTAATGAGTGAGCAGGTTGGGTCTGATAAATGTCAATGGAGAGGCATGGAAGTATGTTTTAATTGGCTGCAGTAGAGTAGTGGGAGTCCCCAGTGTGAAATACATATAAACGCACTGGGGTTGGGTGGGAATTGGAGGTAGGGTAGAGGAGCAGATTGAGCCTAAGCGAAGCGGGCAGAACTTGGCCACACCGAGCACCAAACCAATTGAAAAATAAAACTATCAGTAAACTGGTGGACAGCAGGTAGGTGCTGGTATACACAGGAACTGTAAACTACACCTACAGAAGAAGTTACTATAGCAGTATCTCTGAAAAGAAAATGGTCGGTAATGAATAAAAAACAACCTAGGCAACTTGTTAGAAAAGGAAAACAAACTTATATATCTGGGTAGGTAGATACCAATAACAGACCTATCAGCCTACTTTACTTACTGAGGAATTTAAAGAAAAGTCTATAATTACCTAATGGGAGATAAGGGGGTACTAAACTACAGTGTCTCAGTTAGTGTGCATGCCACTACCAATCTATAAATGTATTTTAGAGTTGCGAAGAAAAATTACAGCAGTATCACAGCAGGAAATAACCGATATTGCAGGACTCATCTTCTCCTGCCCCTTTTACTTAATATTGAATGTTAAAGGTCTCATTCACTCAGGTAGCAGGAAAGTTTAGCGCAATCTTCCAAACCCGTTTTGAGAGTGGGGTGAACACAAGTGGGGAGATGACTTGACTTGGTTAATGGTGAGCACCCAACGCCAAGAGAACATCTTTTGTATCTCTGAACTCTAGTGTAAAACTTCTCTAGAGCATGTTCTTTTTTCCCCATTACTACTGCTTAATATTATCCTTTCAGGTTTAGGCTTTCCGAAATGCTAACTCCAAGTCCTTCTTGTGTTTCAGGTTTTCAGACTGACTTCTTTATTTATGTATTCTGTTCCACTCTAGTGTAGGCCATTCATCTGGTACATATCTTCATACATCTGAAGGTGTTACATAAAGCTGTCACCTCCAAGACCATGTGTTATGTCTCATAAGGTCCTTCCATATCTTTCTTCCCTCATATGTCACCACAGCTTTGCTTTCTTCTGCTGATTTATCCACTTTTTCATGTCACTTTCGGGGCTTAGATAAAAACACTGAACAAACCCAGTAGTAATCTCTGAAGAATATGCCATGTCACTTTCTGGTCCAACGGTAGTTCTTCAGCAGTTCCTTTTTGTTCCTGCTGTGTAAATATTTATTTATTTATTTGACATTTGTTGACCAGGTTAATCCGACTCA
Source organism: Protopterus annectens (assembly GCF_019279795.1). Classification (NCBI taxonomy): domain Eukaryota; kingdom Metazoa; phylum Chordata; order Ceratodontiformes; family Protopteridae; genus Protopterus; species Protopterus annectens. The sequence continues at coordinate 872,457,491 of NC_056744.1, forward strand.
GCTAAAAGAACCTCTTCAGGGGAGGCCCAGGGAGAAAGGCTCCATAGACACAAGAAATACAAGTAAAAAATACAGAATTACAAGTTTTCAGGATCAGAATAAAAGTAGTTAACAACACAAGATAAGTAAGTAAAGTTCAACAATGCATTGTACATTCAAAAAAGAAACTGTACAAGTATGAAAGTAAAAAAAAAATCAATAGTTATGAAATAGTTATATTATTCCTGGCAACTCCACACACTTTTTTGTCTAGTGTTGTTCCATTTATTTTTCCAGAAGCCTGTAGTGTGGGTCTGAATTAATGGATGTGTTGCATTACAAATTATATTCACATGATCACCCCATCTTTTCACCTACTTTGGCATTCTTCTTATCATATATTACCCCTTACTTTCTGTGCGTGTTGGCTGCAGTCCCTCTAATTCTATCTTTGGGGTGTGGTACTACACTATTATTATAGTCAAAATTGTCATTTACAGGGAATCTAAGTGGGAACTGATTTCTATCCCATTGAAAATGACAGTTGTGGACATTTAAAAGTATTGAATACCCAACAGACATGATGAGATATTGAAAACAGTTCAAGACTTGTTGCAGGTCAAGATAATGATATTGACTGTGAGTCCATTCAACCACCCATTGTGGCCAGTGATGATGCCTGATGGATCATGGAGAATTACTGTCCCCTTTTGCTACGTTAGTAGTGTGTGCTAATGTTAATTCTGGCCCTTCACCAGCCCTAACCCTACACCATACCTTAAGAAAAACCTTCCCCTAACATCGCCACCACACAAGACAAACTCAGACAAATCAACCATCACAAATATACACTACCAATACTACATGTATCCCTTTACCTTATCTCAACTAACCCTAAAACACACACATTCACACAAAAACATACAAAACCTATTCCATCACCTATCCATGACAATAACCCTAACAACTAAACACATGCACAAACACTCTCACCCCTTCCAAACTCCACTCACCTGTCTCAATGAAACATATTCCAGCACCATACAAATCCAACTAAACTGACCACTTACCATCAAATCAGAAATAAAAAAAATTAATCCCCAAGACTTCATCTCCACTCTCAAACTCTGCAATAGGATACCACTTAAATATCTCCCCTTAGACGCTGCTGTAGGGTATTTCAATTCCACCTTCCTAAACATCTTAAATAAACTGGCTCCTCCAAAAACAGTAAGGATAAAAAACAACTTCACCCCATGGCTAACCAAAGACACAAGATCACTACTAAAAACAAGAGACAAGGCCTGGGAAAAATGGCTCAACAATAAAAGTGTAGCAAATCGACAAACATATACTGAACTAAGACATAAAGCAAAAAGGCAAATCCAACAGGATGAAAAACCTACATACAATTGAAACATCAGAAGAACCCTCAAACGTTCTGGTCATATATAAAAAAATTCCTACAACCAGGACAAGATAGCACCCCATCCCCATCAACAACCAATACTACCAATAACATGCCCACACAATAAATACTTTACAGAATCCAATAAATACTTTACAGAATCCATACTAGCTCTGACAAATAGCAACAGCTCTTCACCTCCCCCCACCAGCTCAGCATCAAGACACAGTGACAATAATTTTTCCTTCCAACCTGTCCCAACAGCTACTATAAGAACTTACCTAAAAAGGCTCGCACCTACCACCCTACCAGCTGATAATTTACCTGCTGAATGCCTTAAAATGGCCACAGACGCTATCTCCTACCCAGTTTTCATAAACTGGTCCATCTCAGAGCACCAAATCCCAGATAACTGAAAAATATCACATATTATTTCACCGCACAAAGGTGGTAACTCAAAAGAACTGTTCAACTACCAGCCTATAGATATCTTGTCAACATTATCTAAAATTCTTGAAAAATGCATTCATTCAGAAATACTACATTATTTCTTATCCAATAATCTCTCTAACACACAGCATGTCTGTCCTAACCTCAGTACTACCACTGCCCTTAGGAGCTTTACTAACACTATTAACCATCTCCTGAATGAAGGTAAACTAGGTTCCTCTACCTTTTTCATCTTTCTAAGGCATTCAACACAGTCTCCTATAGCAAGTTCTTAAAAACTCAGCAATTCTGCACTAGCCAGGTTCCAGGATTATCTAACTAGATTCCAGCAAGCAGTAAAATGGCAAAATAACTTCTCTCCAATATTGCCTGTAACTCTGGAAGTTCCAGAGCATTCTACCTTGGTCCTCTTCTTTTCAGTATATTTACAGTCTTCCCACTACCACCCTACATGCCACCCTGATCCAGTTAGCTGACGAATCAACCCTGTTATGTGCTACTCCATCACTTCCCCAACTCCTACAAACAACACAGCAGTCCTTCACTGAGGTCAAGTCATGGCTAGCCAATGCCCAGCTTATGCTCAACCCTAATAAACCAAAGCTTATTTTCTTTCATCCCAAAAGAGCGCTGACCCCTGCCTCATTTCAAAATCACATTATCAAACAAAACCGCTATTACTCCAGTATCCCAAACCAAACTCCTTGGAGTTGATATAAACCGCAACATGAAATTTGATATACACATAGCCCACACAATAAAAAAGTACACAACAAATGTGGTCCCCTTTACAGGAGCAAACATTACGTAACTAATAACACTACAGTCACCACTGCAAGAACTCACATTGTCTCCACCCTTCTGTATGCATCACCCATTTTCAAAAACCTAAAGAAAGTTGACCTGGGTAAACTAGAGACTTGTTACAATAAAATTGCAAAGTTTGCTACAGAATCTACTTACAGATCCCATCATTGCTTGGCCGTTAAACAACTCTCATGGCTAGAATTCCCCAACCCATACTGGCCTACAATTAACTTGTCATAGTCCATCAAATGATTAACCAATCAGAAAAAGCACCAGCTCTACAAAAGGTATTTAATCACTGCACAGATAACCAGGTATTACGCTCCAGTAACAAATCACTATATTAATTACGCTCCAGTAACAAATCACTATATTAATTATGCTCCAGTAACAAATCACTATATTAATTATGCTCCAGTAACAAATCACTATATTAATTACACTCCAGTAACAAATCACTATATTAATTATGCTCCAGTAACAAATCACTATATTAATTACGCTCCAGTAACAAATCACTATATTAATTACGGTCCAGTAACAGATCACTATATTAATTACACTCCAGTAACAGATCACTATATTAATTACGCTCCAGTAACAGATCACTATATTAATTACGCTCCAGTAACAGATCACTATATTAATTACACTCCAGTAACAAATCACTATATTAATTATGCTCCAGTAACAAATCACTAAATTAATTACGCTGCAGTAAAAGATCACTATATTAATTACGCTCCAGTAACAAATCACTATATTAATTATGCTCCAGTAACAGATCACTATATTAATTACGCTCCAGTAACAGATCACTATATTAATTATGCTCCAGTAACAAATCACTATATTAATTATGCTCCAGTAACAGATCACTATATTAATTACGCTCCAGTAACAGATCACTATATTAATTATGCTCCAGTAACAAATCACTATATTAATTATGCTCCAGTAACAAATCACTATATTAATTACGCTCCAGTAACAAATCACTATATTAATTACGCTCCAGTAACAGATCACTATATTAATTACACTCCAGTAACAGATCACTATATTAATTACGCTCCAGTAACAGATCACTATATTAATTACGCTCCAGTAACAGATCACTATATTAATTACACTCCAGTAACAAATCACTATATTAATTATGCTCCAGTAACAAATCACTAAATTAATTATGCTGCAGTAAAAGATCACTATATTAATTACGCTCCAGTAACAAATCACTATATTAATTACGCTCCAGTAACAGATCACTATATTAATTACGCTCCAGTAACAGATCACTATATTAATTATGCTCCAGTAACAAATCACTATATTAATTATGCTCCAGTAACAAAGTAATGTCACTGATTCTCTTTACTCCAGCTGTATAGCCAACATCTGAAATTCTTTACCTTTCAACATAAGAAGCACTACTAGTTTGACAAACTTTAAAAATTACTCAAAACCCACCTACCCAATACAGGGATCTGCTCTTTTACTGACCCTGGTTAGTAATTAGCTTACACAGAGCAGCAAATGAAATTGTAACCTATCGCCTTTTCCCAGACTAACCTCTGCTGTGGAAACTTAAATTTGTTTTTTCAGTCTCATTATAACTTTTTTACTCTATTAACTTTAACTTGAGAATGCAAATAAATAAAACTGTATGTTCTTCCCTCTGTTTCCTGCACATCTTTTCGTACATCTCAGGCTAACTAACCTGTAAATAAAATCATATTTGTTATAGATCTACTATTGCACTGTTTTGCACTATATGGAGATTTTTGTATTATGTTAAGCTCATGTCCTACTTCTGTTTTTGTATTAAGCACAGTTACTTTGTTACTTATGTTTGATTACTCTCTTTTTTGTAGTATGTGCAGCTTTTCTCCCCTGGCCTCCACTAAAAATGGACAAACTGTCCAATCAGACTTTCTCAGTAAACAAATAAAAAAATAAATAAATAAATATTGTTAACATTCTGCACCACCCCAAGCATTTGTTAACCAAACAGACATTTGACAAAATGCACAGGAACTGTCAGGCAGTACTTAGATCTGCCTATGTTGTAACAGTTTTCCTAGCACCATGTTATGAAGCATGGCTTAAGCCATAGACAACTCAATACAGGTTTTGTGAAGCAGGGCTTAGACCATAGATACCTTACTGCAGGTTTGGGGAGCATAGTACAGTATACCACGAGATGTATCTAGGCAGCAGAAGTGGGTCCCCTTGAGTACCTTGTTCCCCATTGGCCCTTTTTTTTCAGTTATAAAGGAATTCCCAATACTATTCTAGCATGTCCAAAGGTCAGTTGTCAATCTCCTCTCCGGTCCAGCTGGTGAATCTGGGAATCTTGAGGCAATGTTACAACTGCCTCATGTACACAGACAACCCTCTCCCCCTCCTAACAAATTCGAACACATGTGAGAGATGCAACCATATAGCCAAACTGGAGGCTAAGCTCTCTCAACTCAGTACTGGCGTAACCAGTCAGGAGGAGAAGGAAACCACACTCACTACAATTCCAGTCTCACATAGACCTACCACGACAGCAAACCAAACACATAAACACACAAAAACATACTCAGAGGCTCTAAATAAAAATCTGCTTAAGCAGCAGAGACCTCCAAAGCAGACACCCAAGCAACCGCTACCCCAAAACAAAACACGTGCAACACATAGCTCACAAAGCCAGTGTGCTGAACAGTCACAGCCCTTAAGGCTAAACAACACACCTGATATACTTGTAATAGGTGACTCTATCATCAGGCACACTGACATCCCGCTCACCAGACTGAATAAAAAGAAGGTCATGGTGAGCTGCCTGTCGGGCGCTAGGATCCGCCACATAACACAAGCACTCAGGTCACTCCAAGGCAAGTACAAATATGACTCAGTCATTGTCCATGCTGGTGTGAATGACCTGAGATGTACCTCCCTGGACTACATGAAAAGAGACATAGAGGAGCTCTCTGAGCATGTAGCCCAGGCTGGTATGACCCTGACCTTGAGTCGCATCTTACCCTCACCAAGAATGATGCCACAATATGAAGACAAGATGATCAATTTCAACAATTGGCTTAAGTATTGGTATCGTTCAAAGGTGATCCAATGCCTGTCAGCCTGGAATGACATGCGCGACAAGCCACGATGCTTCGCTAGGGACGGCTTGCACCTGTCACCCGTGGGCTTTTGGATATTGACAAAGGCTCTTGCCACCCCCATAGTGCCTTTTTTAGGCAAGGCTCAAAAGACAAACCCACCTCCATAGGTATCACAAGAGATAAGAAACTAAGAGTAATGCTACTCAACGCCAGAAGTCTAAACTTCAAGATGCACACACTCGAAACTCTCCTTAGCATGGAGAACATTGATATCTGTGCAGTAACAGAAACCTGGTTCAAGGCTCCCGAGAGAATCCCAGCACTACCAGGTTATACCTCATACCATGCTTTTCGGCCCCAAAACTTGGACCGAACCACAGAAGGAGGGGGAGTATCAATATTCGTCAAATATACCCACACCTCCAGGTTGGTGGCACAGCACGAAGCATCAGAGACTATCCATGTGCAACTAACAGTGGGTAAAACTGCCTTCCAGTTTATAGCCTGCTACAGACCACCCTCCCAAACCCAGGAACCCTACTCGGCCTTCCTGGGAACACTGGAAAATATGAAGGTCTCTCCAAACACCATTATATTGGGCGACTTCAACTACCCAAACATAGACTGGGAGCATTACTCTAGCTCCAACACCCTAGCCCAAAGGTTCCTAGAATTTATAAACTCAAATGCTATGGAACAACTTGTTACCACTCCCACAAGAGGGGAAAACATACTGGACCTGATCATCACCAACATGGGGACTCTTTGCTCCAGACCAGAAGTGTATCCCTCACTGGTAAGATCAGACCATAAACTAATCTCACTGGATATTCACATCCCGACCCCACCCCCTGCCCAGAAAACCACAGTGAAAAACTTCTCTAAAGCAAATTTCACACTCCTCAAAACCGAGGTGGAATCCTTCAAAGCCTCCGGACCTGTGGAAAATACGGCCCAGATCACAGAATCCTTTATAAACGCATTCTATGAACACCTTCAGGAATGCATGGATCATGCAATCCCAAATAAAACCAAGACCCAATCCTCCAAAGGCAGATGTCCTGTCTGGTGGACCCCAGCCATAAACAAACTATACAATAGAAGGAGGAAGCTACTACATGATAGAGCAAAATCCCAAAAAGGGAAGGCATCTCTGATCAGTATTAGCAAAAAACTATGGGCGCTCATAAAATCGTCTAAGGCCAGCTTTAAGAGAAAAATTGCACAGGAAACTAAGGATAATCACAAGGCTTTCTTTAGTTATGTTAGGAACCTGGGTGGGAATTCCCAGATATGCTCAGAATTAGTCCAAAATGACAAGAAATACACCAAACCCACAGACATTGCCAACATCCTAGCTGACAGGTTCAGTGCAAACTCCCCCCCCACCAAAAGGGCAAATATCTATCCCAGCAGAGTGCTGCCCCCCTGACATCTCAGATGCTCAGGTAAGAGCCGCCCTCTCCAAAGCAAAAAACACAGCATCAATGGGACCAGACGGTGCCCCGGGCTGTGTCCTACATGAACTCCAAGAAGAGCTAAACCCAAACATAAAACCACTGTTCAATCTCAGCCTTACTACAGGATATGTACCCAAAGAGTGGCGTACAACATCAGTGGTCCCTCTCCACAAAGGTGGTGCCTCAACGGATCCTGGAAACTATCGCCCCATAAGTCTGACTAGCTTGGTCTGCAAAGCTATGGAAAGGATCATCATGGACCTCATAAATAAAGATATTGGGATCCTACAGTCACTGGATCCTACCCAGTTCGGCTTTGTTAAGGGCAGATCCTGCCTCTTAAACCTGGTCGATTTCTTTGAAACAGTCACCAAGGCCATTGACGAGGGGAAGGTGGTCCACACAGCCTACCTGGACCTTGCAAAAGCCTTCGATACAATACCCCACTCGGGCATTATAGAAAAGCTCACCAGCTTAAATATAAACCCCTATGTCACTAGATGGGTTGCAAACTGGCTCAAGGACAGAACCCACATGGTTAGAATTGCTGGAGCCATATCAGACTCCAAACCAGTTACAAGTGGCATCCCACAAGGCTCAGTCCTGGGACCTCTCTTGTTTGGTATATATTTCTTGGAGGTACAGGCCAACACGGAAGGACTGTGGCTGACCAAGTTCGCAGATGACTGCAAACTGGACGCCATAATTGACTCTCCAGCCGACACAAGCATCCTCCAAAAGGACCTCATAGAAACAGACAACTGGTGCCAGAGCCATGGCCTCAAGCTAAACGCCAAAACGTGTATAGTCATCCCCTTTGGCAAAAACAAAGTGCCCACAAATTACCACATAGGTGGTAATCCATTAAGTACGGAAGAAGTAATTATGGACCTAGGGACCCAAGTTGATTACAATCTCTCATTTGACAACCACGTGGCCAAAGTGGTTAGAAAAACATTTTATATAGCCCACCTAATCATGAAGGGATTCACATCTAGATCAGGGGAGGTCATCGTGCCTCTTTACTCATCCCTCATCAGGCCCATAATTGAGTACAATGCCCCTTTTGGGATGTACCTTATCAGACACCTGCAGCAACTGGAAAGACCCCAAAATTACCTCACCAAGAGGATCAAAGGGCTCACACAGATGCCATATGTTGCCCGGTTAAAGAAACTCCAGCTCTACTCAGTGGCATACCACCTGCTAAGAGGCGATCTGTGCCTGACGTATAAAGCCATGTCCAACCTGGAATTAATGGACATGCTGCACCTCAGAAAATCCAAATCCCATCGAGCTATGTGCTCGAGAGACTTGAACCTCAGTACTGAAATAAATAGGACATGCTGGAGGGACAGATTCATAACCCAGAGGCTCCCTTCACTCTGGAATAAAATCCCAGTCCAGGTTAGGCAGAGTCCCTCATTGACTCTCTTCAAGAGGAATCTTGATGAGTGGATGGGAGATCGTAGGTTTACCCCAGGTATCACTTCTGTGTCACTGTTAGACAGAGGCACAGTATACTAACCTCGAAAAAGGGCATAGCAAAATTAATTTAAAATGGGTGGCGAAAGCCAAACACACTCTGGCTAGGCTTATAAATGCCCTAGGGCAGATAGCCTAGTATGAACCTATGAACCAATGAACCTATGTATCTAGCATGTTATGCAAAACACAACAGTGGACACCATTATGAGTGGACTGCTGACCACACTCATTGAACCAGAATGGATGAATCTGTGCAAAGTCACCCCACATGAAATGCTGGTATAGGTCACATGTGGGGATCATGGGAGCTGCCAGGATAGTGCAGAGACACATTCTATATAATACCCTGTCCATTTATAGATTTATAAGTGCATAGGTGCATACGAGGCCAATGGCCACAAAGGCCTTTTTAAGCCTAGCCATGCATCCCAAATCTTTAACAAGTTCTGGTACCCTTCATAAGTGTTAGCAGGGACTTGGGAGATGAAACATTTACAAGCAGAGGTCTGGGAGATGAACCATTTACAGGTTGCCTGTGTTATTTAGAGACATAGGTTCCAAACCAGGGATAAATTTCCTGTTTCTCATCCAGTTGCCCAAGTTATATTTAAATTGGGTTAGGGAGGAACTTTGCTTCACTGGGATGGGGAGCCTGTTCCAGAGACTAGGTAGTCTCTGAGATACATACCTGTCTCTCTTGCAAGTCCTCATTATATCTCAGGCAAGGTTTAAGACTGTAAAATGAGAAATTCTGGTGCTGTTTGTTTTCCAGATATGGCATATGACAATGCCTTATATGCCAGGCATAGATCTCCCCTCAAAAGCCTAGGAGACAGAATACAGGGATAAGGCCTTGAGGCGGTCTGCACAGGACATGTTACTTACACCCTGTATTCTTTTAGTGAGGAATCTCTATGGAAGTTCCAGTTGTTGGCTATGCCTGGATAGGTAAATATCAAAGGGGGCATTGTACTCATAGGTCCGATGAATGCTGAATACGGTGGAATAATGACCTCCTTGGACCTAGATGCCATACCTTTGTTTATAAGTTGTACACCACCTAGCAGTTGATGAAGTGAAAGTCCTTTGTTTTGATATATTGAACAGTATATGGAAAAGACTGGGTCTGGATAGCAATGTGGGTGAAGTCAGTGGCTTCTAGATCCTCTGAAAAATGGGCTATTTTACAGAATGTTCACATTATGGGCATACTCCCCTCTGGGAAATGTGGAAACAAAATATGGTCCTTTACACCTTGCAGCATCACTTCAAAAAATGATGTAGCATTTGCAAGGCTTTACAAACTTTTGGGATCACTGGAATACCAATTCAAATATCCTCCTTTATTTCATGTGAGGGTGTCAGATGTTTACTCTCTTCTGTATGATGTTTTTGTCTACATAGTAGCAGTTGTTTATGATGTGATAATGGAAGTCATGCTGTGACAATTTTCTGTGCTATTTAGAGAGGTAGTGCACAAAATTATAGACAGTTTTTAAGGCACCCACACACTGACCATCTAAAGCAGATGGTACTCCTAGCATCTTAGCATAAGAGATACTGCTCTACACCAAAAATGACAGTGTTTAGAAACATTGATCTGTGTGCCTTACCAAGCTAAGTTTGTGTGTTTCTGAATCATACTGATATGTGAAGGTTCTCATTGGCATATTATCGCTCATTTGCATATCATTTTGCAGTCATATACATTTATTTATTTAACATTTGTTTACTGGGAAAGTCCAACTAGGACAGAGCCTATTTTCAGTGGAAGTCTGCGGAGAAATACACCAGACACATGTCTTTTGTAAAATGGAAGGAAATTGGAGCACCTGAATGAAATCCACACAAATGCAGGGAGGATATGAAGACTCCACACAGAAGGCTTCCCAGCTGAGAATCAAACCGGGGAACCTCTTGCTGTGAGGTGATAATGCTAACCACTACACTATTGTGCCATCCATGATGAGATCTAAACTCACTATTTTCCCACCAGCACGATCAGACTATGTGAGTCTATGAATCACAGCCTCCCCCATGCAGCCCCACCAGCAGGATCAGACTATGTGTGTCTATGAATCACAGCCCCCCACAGATTATGTGAGTCTATGAATCACACCCTCCCATGCATCCCTACCAGCACGATCAGACTGTGAGTCTATGAATCACACCCTCCCATGCATCCCCACCAGCACGATCAGACTATGTGTGTCTATGAATCACAGCCCCCCCATGCATTCCCACCAGCACGATCAGACTATGTGTGTCTATGAATCACAGCCCCCCCATGCATCCCCACCAGCACGATCAGACTATGTGTGTCTATGAATCACAACCCCCCATGCATCCCCACCAGCACGATCAGACTATGTGTGTCTATGAATCACAGCCCCCCCATGCATCCCCACCAGCACGATCAGACTATGTGTGTCTATGAATCACATTCCCCCCATGCATCCCCACCAGCACGATCAGACTATGTGTGTCTATGAATCACAGCCCCCCCATGCATCCCCACCAGCACGATCAGACTATGTGTGTCTATGAATCACAACCCCCCCCATGCATTCCCAGCAGCACGATCAGACTATGTGTGTCTATGAATCACAGCCCCCATCCACCCCCACCAGCACGATCAGACTATGTGTGTCTATGAATCACAACCCCCCCATGCATCCCCACCAGCACGATCAGACTATGTGTGTCTATGAATCACAGCCCCCCCATGCATCCCCACCAGCACGATCAGACTATGTGTGTCTATGAATCACAGCCCCCCCATGCATCCCCACCAGCACGATCAGACTATGTGTGTCTATGAATCACAGCCCCCCATGCATCCCCACCAGCATGATCAGACTATGTGTGTCTATGAATCACAGCCCCCCCATGCAGCCCCACCAGCACGATCAGACTATGTGTGTCTATGAATCACAGCCCCCCCATGCATCCCCACCAGCACGATCAGACTATGTGTGTCTATGAATCACAGCCCCCCCATGCATCCCCACCAGCACGATCAGACTATGTATGTCTATGAATCACAGCCCCCCCATGCATCCCCACCAGCACGATCAGACTATGTGTGTCTATGAATCACAGCCCCCCCATGCATCCCCACCAGCACGATCAGACTATGTATGTCTATGAATCACAGCCCCCCCATGCATCCCCACCAGCATGATCAGACTATGTGTGTCTATGAATCACAGCCCCCCCATGCATTCCCACCAGCACAGACTATGTGTGTCTATGAAACACAGCCCCCCCATGCATTCTCACCAGCACAATCAGACTATGTGTGTCTATGAATCACAGCCCCCCCATGCATCCCCACCAGCACGATCAGACTATGTGTGTCTATGAATCACACCCCCCCCATGCATCCCCACCAGCACGATCAGACTATGTGTGTCTATGAATCACAGCCCCCCCATGCATCCCCACCAGCACGATCAGACTATGTGTGTCTATGAATCACAGCCCCCCCATGCATCCCCACCAGCACGATCAGACTATGTGTGTCTATGAATCACAGCCCCCCCATGCATCCCCACCAGCACGATCAGACTATGTATGTCTATGAATCACAGCCCCCCCATGCATCCCCACCAGCATGATCAGACTATGTGTGTCTATGAATCACAACCCCCCCATGCATCCCCACCAGCACGATCAGACTATGTGTGTCTATGAATCACAGCCCCCCCATGCATCCCCACCAGCACGATCAGACTATGTGTGTCTATGAATCACAGCCCCCCCATGCATTCCCAGCAGCACAGACTATGTGTGTCTATGAATCACAGCCCCCCCATGCATTCCCACCAGCACGATCAGACTATGTGTGTCTATGAATCACAGCCCCCCCATGCATTCCCAGCAGCACAGACTATGTGTGTCTATGAAACACAGCCCCCCCATGCATCCCCACCAGCACGATCAGACTATGTGTGTCTTTGAATCACAACCCCCCCATGCATTCCCACCAGCACGATCAGACTATGTGTGTCTATGAATCACAGCCCCCCATGCAGCCCCACCAGCACGATCAGACTATGTGTGTCTATGAATCACAACCCCCCATGCAGCCCCACCAGCACGATCAGACTATGTGTGTCTATGAATCACAACCCCCCATGCATTCCCACCAGCACAGACTATGTGTGTCTATGAAACACAGCCTCCCCCATGCATCCCCACCAGCAGGATCAGACTATGTGTGTCTATGAATCACACCCTCCCATGCAGCCCCACCAGCACGATCAGACTATGTGTGTCTATGAATCACAACCCCCCCATGCATCCCCACCAGCACGATCAGACTATGTGTGTCTATGAATCACAGCCCCCCCATGCATCCCCACCAGCACGATCAGACTATGTGTGTCTATGAATCACAGCCCCCCCATGCATCCCCACCAGCACAGACTATGTCTGTCTATGAATCACAGCCCCCCCATGCATCCCCACCAGCACGATCAGACTATGTGTGTCTTTGAATCACAACCCCCCCATGCATCCCCACCAGCACGATCAGACTATGTGTGTCTATGAATCACAGCCCCCCATGCATCCCCACCAGCACGATCAGACTATGTGTGTCTATGAATCACAGCCCCCCCCATGCATTCCCACCAGCATGATCAGACTATGTGTGTCTATGAATCACAGCCCCCCATGCATTCCCACCAGCACAGACTATGTGTGTCTATGAATCACAGCCCCCCATGCATTCCCACCAGCACAATCAGACTATGTGTGTCTATGAATCACAGCCCCCCATGCATCCCCACCAGCACGATCAGACTATGTGTGTCTATGAATCACAGCCCCCCCATGCATCCCCACCAGCACGATCAGACTATGTGTGTCTATGAATCACAGCGCCCCCATGCATCCCCACCAGCACGATCAGACTATGTGTGTATATGAATCACAGCGCCCCCATGCATTCCCACCAGCACGATCAGACTATGTGTGTCTATGAATCACACCCTCCCATGCATCCCCACCAGCACGATCAGACTATGTCTGTCTATGAATCACAGCCCCCCCATGCATCCCCACCAGCACAGACTATGTCTGTCTATGAATCACAGCCCCCCCATGCATTCCCACCAGCACGATCAGACTATGTGTGTCTATGAATCACAGCCCCCCCATGCATTCCCAGCAGCACAGACTATGTGTGTCTATGAATCACACCCTCCCATGCAGCCCCACCAGCACGATCAGACTATGTGTGTCTATGAATCACAACCCCCCCATGCATTCCCACCAGCACGATCAGACTATGTCTGTCTATGAATCACAGCCCCCCCCCGCCTCCCCACCAGCACAGACTATGTCTGTCTATGAATCACAGCCCCCCATGCATTCCCAGCAGCACAGACTATGTGTGTCTATGAATCACAGCCCCCCATGCATTCCCACCAGCACGATCAGACTATGTGTGTCTATGAATCACAGCCCCCCCATGCATTCCCACCAGCACGATCAGACTATGTATGTCTATGAATCACAGCCCCCCCCATGCATCCCCACCAGCACGATCAGACTATGTGTGTCTATGAATCACAGCCCCCCCATGCATCCCCACCAGCACGATCAGACTATGTGTGTCTATGAATCACAGCCCCCCCATGCATTCCCACCAGCACGATCAGACTATGTGTGTCTATGAATCACAGCCCCCCCATGCATTCCCACCAGCACGATCAGACTATGTGTGTCTATGAATCACAGCCCCCCCATGCATCCCCACCAGCACAGACTATGTCTGTCTATGAATCACAGCCCCCCATGCATTCCCAGCAGCACAGACTATGTGTGTCTATGAATCACAGCCCCCCATGCATTCCCACCAGCACGATCAGACTATGTGTGTCTATGAATCACAGCCCCCCCATGCATCCCCACCAGCACGATCAGACTATGTGTGTCTATGAATCACAACCCCCCCATGCATCCCCACCAGCACGATCAGACTATGTGTGTCTATGAATCACACCCTCCCATGCAGCCCCACCAGCACGATCAGACTATGTATGTCTATGAATCACAGCCCCCCCATGCATCCCCACCAGCACGATCAGACTATGTATGTCTATGAATCACAGCCCCCCCATGCATCCCCACCAGCACGATCAGACTATGTGTGTCTATGAATCACAGCCCCCCCATGCATCCCCACCAGCACGATCAGACTATGTGTGTCTATGAATCACACCCTCCCATGCAGCCCCACCAGCACGATCAGACTATGTGTGTCTATGAATCACAACCCCCCCATGCATTCCCACCAGCACGATCAGACTATGTATGTCTATGAATCACAGCCCCCCCATGCATCCCCACCAGCATGATCAGACTATGTGTGTCTATGAATCACAGCCCCCCATGCATCCCCACCAGCACGATCAGACTATGTGTGTCTTTGAATCACAACCCCCATGCATCCCCACCAGCACGATCAGACTATGTGTGTCTATGAATCACAGCCCCCCATGCATCCCCACCAGCACGATCAGACTATGTGTGTCTTTGAATCACAACCCCCCCATGCATCCCCACCAGCACGATCAGACTATGTCTGTCTATGAATCACAGCCCCCCCATGCATCCCCACCAGCACAGACTATGTCTGTCTATGAATCACAGCCCCCCATGCATTCCCACCAGCACAGACTATGTGTGTCTATGAATCACAGCCCCCCATGCATTCCCACCAGCACAGACTATGTGTGTCTATGAATCACACCCTCCCATGCAGCCCCACCAGCACGATCAGACTATGTGTGTCTATGAATCA
Organism: Protopterus annectens; assembly: GCF_019279795.1. Taxonomy (NCBI): domain Eukaryota; kingdom Metazoa; phylum Chordata; order Ceratodontiformes; family Protopteridae; genus Protopterus; species Protopterus annectens. The sequence continues at coordinate 872,473,004 of NC_056744.1, forward strand.
CAACCCCCCCATGCATTCCCACCAGCACGATCAGACTATGTCTGTCTATGAATCACAGCCCCCCCATGCATCCCCACCAGCACAGACTATGTCTGTCTATGAATCACAGCCCCCCATGCATTCCCACCAGCACAGACTATGTGTGTCTATGAATCACAGCCCCCCATGCATTCCCACCAGCACAGACTATGTGTGTCTATGAATCACAGCCCCCACATGCATTCCCACCAGCAGGATCAGACTATGTGTGTCTATGAATCACAACCCCCCCATGCATCCCCACCAGCACGATCAGACTATGTGTGTCTATGAATCACAGCCCCCCATGCATCCCCACCAGCACGATCAGACTATGTGTGTCTATGAATCACACCCTCCCATGCAGCCCCACCAGCACGATCAGACTATGTATGTCTATGAATCACAGCCCCCCCATGCATCCCCACCAGCACGATCAGACTATGTGTGTCTATGAATCACACCCTCCCATGCAGCCCCACCAGCACGATCAGACTATGTGTGTCTATGAATCACAACCCCCCCATGCATTCCCAGCAGCACGATCAGACTATGTGTGTCTATGAATCACACCCTCCCATGCATCCCCACCAGCACGATCAGACTATGTGTGTCTATGAATCACAGCCCCCCCATGCATCCCCACCAGCACGATCAGACTATGTGTGTCTATGAATCACAGCCCCCCATGCAGCCCCACCAGCACGATCAGACTATGTGTGTCTATGAATCACAACCCCCCCATGCATCCCCACCAGCACGATCAGACTATGTGTGTCTTTGAATCACAGCCCCCCATGCAGCCCCACCAGCACGATCAGACTATGTGTGTCTATGAATCACAACCCCCCCCATGCATCCCCACCAGCACGATCAGACTATGTGTGTCTATGAATCACAGCCCCCCCATGCAGCCCCACCAGCACGATCAGACTATGTGTGTCTATGAATCACAACCCCGCCATGCATCCCCACCAGCATGATCAGCAAATGCCAGACGAAGGAGCAAAAAGATGAAGCAATGCCTACTGAATCAGTCAGATAGTCAAAACTATTGTCAGCATTGACATTAGACTGCCAGCTGTCATCTAGAAAATTAACAGATGACTTTAAATATTATTCACCCACACAAGCATACATGCCTCCAGAAACATATGATTACAAGAATGATACAAAAGGACTGCATGGGTTTTGTTTGCATGGCAAAGTGACATTATTATTAGGCGTATCTAAAAAGAGCACTTGGAAATTACTGTTTAGCACACTACTTTCCTCCAAGCACAACTGCATTGTGCGTGCTTTTGAAAAGCCCCTCCATGTGTGTCACTGCTTACCTCACTATTTTTCTGCAGCCTCTTTTTCATAGTATAGAAGACGCATTCATCCTTGTACCTTTCAGAAAACACAAAGACTTTAATGAAACTGCTCAGAATCATGGTAAGTGCAGGGCACAGAGATGCACGTGTGTGCGGAAGTAACTTTCTGCACACAAACAAGCAATCCAGGATGTTCAATTGTGTATCTGATTAATAATGTTGTGTCAGCAAATAGAAAAAAAAAATAGGAAGACGTTATACAAGTGCATGCATGCACACACACACACACACACACACACACACACACACACACACACACACACACACACATTGCAGCTATGACATGAGACTATAGCCACATAAATGGCATCTATCAATGCATGTACGCCCAGCTGGCCAAATGCCACTGACTTAGAGGGACCAATTGGCACCACTTCAACAGTGCTGATTGTGTCCCCTAACTGCATGCACCTTGAACAGCCACCCCCCTCACCCTCACTTAACTGTAGATCTGTTGATCATGTAGAAGAGTTACACTGTCTTCCATGGTCACAGAGAAAAAGCAGAGGACTCTACTTACAAGATATTAAGCTGAAGAATTGGCTAAAATGATGGGCTTTGAGCTATCCACTCCCAAACAATGTGCCTGGTAAACATTTCAAACAATGGCAGCTGCACTGCAGAAGAATGCCTGTCTAGAACACTCTATGGACTTAGTTGCCACAGCCATGGACAACATATTTGGCAAAGAAATCAAGAAAATGTTTTAGTCCTTTCTCTCTTGTCCACTGTAGATGGCCAAAATGACACATAAAGACTCCATAACACCTGTTACGCAGGTGAGTGAGGTGTGCTAAATTTAATTATGTGGTTTGAGATGTGGTCAGTGAAAAACATTGCCAGCAGGAATCCAAATGTGGTTAAGGACGGACTTGTGGACTTCTGATGTAAAGTCCTTTTTTCCTACTAGTAGATGTGCTGTTGTTATTTCTCTGTAATGATCTGCACATTGTAAAGGTCATTTAGCACAATTAGAAAGGTGAAAACTTTGCTGTGGTCAGGTATTCAAGATACACATTTATCTGCATTATGTATGATGAATACCAACCTATCAAACATTTTTCACTATAAGTATGAACTAAATCACAGAGTTTTAAATAAGCTCAGACAAGATGAGTACTGACCACAGCTGCTGTTCTGGCATCACTGGTTTATGTTTCATACTAGTCCTCAGTTTTTACCCTCAGAATGTTGTTTTTTAGCAAATGTAATGTGAGTGGATATAGGTGTGGCTATGAGATAGTTAAATTTCTTGGAAGTAGTTTTGAACCATATTATCTACCAGGTAAAAGAGAGAGTGGTGCCACGCCCCTCATAATGTTAAAGAAAAGTGATTGTGACTCAGCTAGAATTTACTAAGGATCTTAGTGCTGAGCTTAAAGTGAAGTAAGTTCAGTTTAAAAAAGGAAAGAAAAAACAAACACAGACCTTTTTGTGAATAGGGTTCAGAGCTGGATTTAATGGTCTTAGATCTATGAGTTTAACCAGTAGGGAAAGTGGAAAAGCAGTTTGCCTGTGTATAGAGCTCTGCGAATTGAAGGGATGCAGGATACAAGGGTTAGACAGCAATATTCCAAGTTAAAATAAGTCAAGAATGAATTTCAGTGGGGGGTTTAACGCTGAACTGAAGTAAGCTGATTAAGAAGCTGTCATAGTGAAGTGGATTTAATGTGACTATAACCAGGAGGAAATGGAGCCCTCAAGTGTTGAACAAGTCCAGTCTGGATTTTAACTGAAGCCCATGCTGGTTAGAAGAGCTTTTATTATGTGCTGGATACCATGGGTGAGTGAGGGAAAAGCATTTCTCTGTTGGACTTTCTCTACTGGACTTTCTCTACTTAAACTGTTAAGTTAGGAAACTTTGCACATTAAGAGAAACCCAAAAATATGAAGCATGGAGCCCTTCTATAACCAAGGGAATGATTTATTTTCACAGAATTTCTGGAGCTGATTAGGAGCAAGATGATATGGAAGCATGTGGGTAATATTTTCATTGTCCTTTGCCTGGTAAGAGCTGTGCCAACCTTGCTAAACTGTGCTGTGCCAACCTTGCTAAACTGTGCTGTGCCAACCTTGCTAAACTGTGCTGTGCCATGCTTTATCAGTTTCAAAAGCATAGCAGTTTTAAGCTGTATTTACTGAAACTTGTTTTTACTAAACACTGAGAGAGATATTTACAGTTTGTTGGAAGACTGGGCCATATGGAACATACTGTTTCTTCATTGTAAGAATTCTGTAATATTCTTTAAGTTATGAGGTTTTATCATTTGCTGAAGTAAGGTATTTTGAGTTGAATTTACTAAACTTCCCATGTTATTACTGAAAATTGATCATGGGATTGCTCCATCTGCAGATCTCCAGCAACAGATATTTTACTGTTTCGTGTTATAAATCACTAACTGACCTGCTTCATGTAAATAAAATGTCCATTTTATAATAGAAAAATAGAGGTGATTTGGGATCAGTAAAGCAGATAGAGGCAGTTGAAAGTGTTTGCCCACCCCCAGCAGAAATACTTCTCAGAAATCCAGAGAGGACAGGCATACTAAAAGTCTGGCTCTAAAATATATCACAGAGTATCAAAAACTCTATGGCTTCTGAGGCACTAGACCCCCACGCATAATTTGATTGCTTTCTCCACTAAACTGCTGCATTTCCAACAGAATCCATTAGCTTCTCCAGTCTAACATTTTCTACTTATACATTTAGGTTTTAGTAAAATCCCTTAATACTGTAGCATGCGGAAATGCCCCCCTCCCCTGAAACTTTCCTACAAGTGTTCTTGAGACCTGAAGTGAATAAGCATTTGGGAAGGGGTTGTACTCTGTTACAGCTTGGAAGCCTAACTTGAGAATGCAAGGAGATGGACTGAATTGAAACTGGGTGTTTAAAAAAGCATAAACTACAAGGAAACAAAGATAAAAGTGAATTGTATCTTTATGACCGCACCAAGAATTTGTTAGTGTATTGGGCCTAATTAAGTCTTCATTGTACTCTGAAAAAGGGACACTTGTTAGGTCTGTTGAAAGCTACATACAAGATAATACAAGACTATGATGCAAACCAGGAGTGAACTGGTATTATTTTAATCTGACGATGACCAGAAAGAAGCAAGTGAATGTTATGCTCCATCTAGAACTGCCAGATGATCTGATTGAGGTAAAATGCTCTGTTTTTCACTTTGGGCTGACATACGTGCAATTGTTCAAAGTGGGACTTTTCTTATGAAAATATTTTGTAGGAGAAACCATCCCCATATTCAGTAAAAGTTTACACAAGTGCTAAAGTTTACCTTTTGACCAAAATAAAGTGTCATTATTGTAGAATGTGAGCAGTTTCTGTTTTGTGTAATGTAAAGGTGTTTCAGATGCAAAACTGTTGCTTCTTTCAAGGTTTAGAAGCAACTTATGAAATATGTCGTGGCTTAAAATATCAGTTCATTTGCCATCACTTTTTTCAGGACACAACTGCCTAAATAGAGAGTGCCATCTGTAAAAAGGGATAAGCAGTAACGCTAGTTTCACCAAAAAGACAAGATATGCTGTCCTAATAGGAACCGACATTTTCTCATAAGTGGAAGTAAAATGTTTGTGCTGAATATTCATGCCTCCCCTTTATTATGGGGGTGCACTTTAGATGTTCCAATATATCTGTGACCCTTTGTGTTGGCTAAGGTATGCATTTTGTCAAATGGGTTTGTAGGATGATTATTTTGCTGTTTACTTTAGTCATGGTTGTGCGATCCTGGAATTAGTAAAGGTGGGTTGGGGGGATGAGTAATGTTAAAAAAAACACAGGAACAAATTCAAATCACAAGAAAAAACACTCCACACCAGGAATACTAAGAAAAAGCTTTACTGGTGCATCCGATACCTCGGCTTTCGCCTTCAAGGAATGTTTTTACACTCCCTTTATACACCAATTAATTGAATAATTGATTACAGATTAATTGAATAATTGATTACATATTACTCACAATTAAGCAATTACTAAAAATCAGTGTGTACTGAGAGCTCCCTAAAATTGTTTAACATCTCCTGCTCTATAATGCGTACATTATTAAAAACGTTTTAATGCACATATTGCATATCTGGAGAAATCAATGCAATTCATTCTGTGTTAAACTTTATATGTGTGTGTGTGTGTGTGTGTGTGTGTGTGTGTGTGTGTGTGTGTGTATATATATATATATATATATATATATATATATATATATATAGAATAAATATACTAACAGAATAAGTACTCAATAAACACAGTTTTAAACTGCATACATACAATGAACAGAAGACAAATATTAGTGAAAAATCAAATGAATAACTCTTTATATATGTTATTATTGTAATTTTATTACCCCTACCTTATATTTAAATAACTAAATTTAATCCCCTGGGGCACAGGGTACCATAACTTCTAATGGTTTTAGTTTCCAATTGTGCCACTTTATGTGTAAATTCTTCCCCTTGATATAAATAGGGTTTAGCTAACAAACAATAAAAGAGGGGAGCATAATTAACTTGATGACATGTAATAAAATACTGATCAACAGGACTCTCCAGCCTACCCCTTCTTATATCACTCGGATGTTCCGTAACTCTTTCCTTCATGGCTCTTTTGGTTTGACCAATACACCATTTGTTATAGAACATTCACATCCTAGGATGTAGATAACACCCCCTGGTATCACAATTGTAATAATCCTTGGCCTGATAGACCCTACCATTTATTATTTTTCCATCTAAATTCGTGATTGTAATACAAAGCCTACACCTACTACAGGGGAAGATGCCTATCCTTTTCTTTAACCCATGTGCCTGTTGATAACAATTCTCTTAGGTTTTTAAACCCACTATAGGAAAAGGTAACTTTATCCCGAAAAATATCCTTCAATATTTCATCATTTGTTATGGGCCAAAATCTCTGAACTAACCCTCTGAGCATTTCAGAAAGAGGAGAATATGTATTCACAAAATATCATTTATCTAAATCTCCTATTTTCTATCTGTTGCCTTACCCATCTTCTCAGGTTGTTTTGCCCCATCTCCTACTGTGTATTAGACCTAATTTCCTTAATACCTTGTATTCAGCTTTATTCAAAACTTCAAGGTTATAACCTCTATTAATTAACTTATTCCTAACCTTCCCAAATTCGTAACCCAGCCTGCCACGATCAGAAGTATTGTTTGCTATCCTCAAAAATTCACCTTATGGCAATGAGGCTAATAAATGAAGAGCATGCTGTCTGCTCTGAGAAAATTAACTGCAGTGGCCTTGGTGTACGGCCGACACCCTATATTGCCTTCCTCACCCACATAGAATTCCAAATCTAGATATTGCATGTTGCCCCTGCTGGTATTACAAGTGAACTGTAACCCAAATCTGTTGTCATGCATCTCCTGTATGAAATCTTGAAATTCATGAATATCACCTGTGCAAATTAATATTAGATTGTCTATATATCTTTTTAAACAATGCAATTTTCCATTTGTAAAATTGCAACACACAGAGTATTATTTATTTAACTTTGTGTGGCAAATGCAATGCATTTTATATAGGTAAAACCGAAAGAAAATTGAGATGAACACAGATACGACATAAGAAAAATGAATATAAACAATGCTCTATATAAACACACCGTGAATTGTATAGGAGCAGATTTTTATTTTTTTGTAATTGAGACACGGGTTGTACTGGCAGTTGGTGCTGAAAGCTAACAAACACCCTGGTTTAAATTATATGGTTTCATTGAAGCCTGTTTTAAAGTTGAGGGCAGCTAAACTTTGAAAATGATGGGTAGTTTTATTAAACACACTTAGAGCTGGCAACTTGACACGTAAAAATCTACTGCCAATCCTTAGCGGACTGGACTTCCGCTGTGGCGACCCCTAACCGGGAAAAGCCGAAAGACACAAACTTTTATCCTTTTAATGGTTTTATCCAGCAGAGGGTGCTGTTTTACACAATTTTATGTAACTATTCACTTTTAAGACATTTTGTTTTATGAGTATCATTTAACATTATGCATTTTACATATAATATATACATTTTACGTGCACCTTACAGTTTTATTTGTGCTTAAAGTTTTGTATACACTTATTTAAGTTTTTTAAATGTATTTTAAATATTTTTAAATGAGGTTTTTTTCATCTGCTGTATTTTATTCTCATGCACTTAATATTGTATTGTGGCTTTACAATGGGGAGTTTTGTTAATTGATTAATTAAGGACTATATAAAAATGGTGGTAGAAGTTGGTGTGCTCATCTGATAAAGATGTAATGATGAAAACGCTGTGATTCAGTTAAGACATTTGTTTCTATTGTGTTCTCATAGTTTGTATCAATAAAGTTTGTGGTTTTATCTGGTGAACCTTCCAGTGCCTTATTTTTTGGTTATTGTGTAGTGGTAATGTTAAGGATGGAGTACCCTTGAAAGGGTTAGGATCAGGGTTAAGCTTAAGGTTAGTAAGTCTCCTGTTGCACCTTGGTATGGGGTCCTAACCATAACCAGACCCTTTCTCTAACTGTAACTCTGCACCTTACCTTAGGAAATCCCTTTCTGTAACACTACCACTGCTCAGACATATTTGGCCAGTCTGTTTTGTTTGGGTAGGATTATGGTTTATAGACTAATGGTGTGCTTAATTTAATGAATGTTATGCATATTTTGGTGGATAATTTTATATGTTGTTTGCTTTGCATGTCTAACTTTCATGATGTAATCACATATTCTGTGTATGTGACACACTATATGAATCCTGCAATCATATGCTTATAAATACACTTATGCGTTATACATGCATATATGTGTATATGTATGTGTATAGCTATGCGTTATACATGTATATATGTGTGTACATGCATGTATAGCTATCTATAGAGGATGGATCACGTGCGTGTATAGCTATCTATAGAGGATGGATCACGTGCATGTATAGTTACCTATAGAGGATGTATCATGTACACAGTATTACTTTGTTTCTGTAGGTTATTTTGATGAAGATTCATTTGTCAGGTGGCTACAGTAGGAAGTCTGCAGAAGAATTGCTGTCATCATTTGTTGGATTTACTAAGATTTTGTTGAATTTAATATGGTTGATAATGAAAAACCATACCTAGATGAAGGAATTTAGCAGCTTAGTTTAATATGTGGACATAGCATCATTAATTGCCCTGCTCTTTGTACATATGTAATAACTCTTCATATTACGTGCATTCTTTTGTTTCCATTATATATCACTTAGATTTTTTAGAGGTTAGAAAATGAGCATTGTTTAAACTTGTCACCAAAGCCCAGGGCTGTCTGACAAAGTGTATTAAATGGGGTGATACAATTGTTAGTGTTTTGTTCTTGTGTTGACTTCACTCTCAATGTAGTTTTGTCTTTATGTTGGTTTCACTGTTGAGGTGAATGTTTTCATGGAGACATAAAGTGGTTATGAGAAGTGTCCTGATCAGAATCTTTTGTATTACAACGTACCTTATCTGGTAGTGTGTACACAAAAATGAATAGTCGTACTAATGCAGTTCGGAGATTGCCTCACTATGCAGCACAATTTCCATATGAAATGGTGTTACAGTGCTGGTGTGTAAATCTCACGAAGGCCGATGTACCATGGTTGCAGTAGTGACTGTGGAACATGCAGTGTAGCATGTACAGTCCATCCTGGCAACACACAATGTTGTAAGTAGCCAGGTAATTGTCACTGACTGACTCCTCTTTTAATAAGGGGGCCACTCAGTTTGTAATACTATTTATTTTATTTATTTAAAATTTGTTTACCAGGGAAGTCTGACTGGACACAGGTCCTTTTTCAGCGGAGGCCTGGGGAGAAAAGCTCCATGAGTAACAGTAAATGTTAATGCATGAATTACAATAAACAGTTAAGTATAAAGTAAACAAAATGTAGTATGCATAAGAAAATGCAAACTTGTTACATCATAACAAAACCTAGGCTTTGAATGTGGCTAGTACTATTTGTAAACTATGACTTTTATGTCAAGATATAAGGTTAAGACAGGCCAGTAGGAATAAAAGATTAAATACAGGAGAAGTTGGATATGGTTGGTGTATACTGTGATGTACTGGAGCATTTATGAGTGGTTAGTACAGGAACATAGCCACTTATTTTTTAGATAAGCTTTAAGTGATGGCTTAAAGTGGTTAGTGGATGAGATTGAGAGAATGGAGTTAGGAAGGGAGTTCCATGTACAAGATATATAGCTGGAAAATAAAGATTCTCCTGCAGTGTTGGCCTTGGCGACAGTGAGTAAGTTCTTATTGTTAGAGCGAAGTGGTCTGCTGGAACTGTAAGGAAGGATGATATTTTGTAGTGCAGCGATTCTGATTGGATGTGTTACAATTTTTGTGAGTTAGAGAGAGTTGGTTGGAAAGAATAATGTTGGAAAGGTCAAGCCAGTCTAGTATCCTCAAAGCTGTACAATGATGTGTTATATATGGGCAGACAGATGCAAACGTAACAATTTTATTATAACATGCTTCTAACTTAGGGCAGGTTTCCTAAGATTAGTTAAAATTGGAGAGGCATATAGTAGAGTGGAGAGCAGATGGGCTTGTGATAATTCAAATTTGGCCATTTTGGTCAGGAACTTTTTGTGCCGATATAGACTTCCAAGTTTCTTATGGATTTTTTTATAGTTAGGGAGACATGCAAGTCACATTTTAGGTTATTGTCTATTTCTACTCCAAGAAGCTTTCTATGCATTGTCGGGAGATGACAGTGTTGTCAATGGCTATTATGTTAAATGGTGGGCATGTGATAGACATCTTGTTAGGTTGAAAGAGTAATAATTTAGTTTTGTTTGGGTTCAGGAATAGATGGGTATTGGCTAACCATGTTTCAACAAAAGTGAAAGATTCCTGTGTTTGAGAATGAAGAGCTGATCGAGAAGTGTCAGCACAGATAAGTGTTGAATCATCTGCAGACTATATTATACAACCTTGTGGAGTAGGTGTGTGTAGATTATTAGTCACAGATAAGTGTTGAATCATCTGCAGACTGTATTATACAACCATGTGAAGTAGGTGTGTGTAGATTATTAGTCACAGATAAGTGTTAAATCATCTGCAGACTGTATTATAGAACCATGTGGAGTAGGTGTGTGTAGATTATTACTCACAGATAAGTGTTGAATCATCTGCGTACTGTATTATAGAACCATGTGGAGTAGGTGTGTGTAGATTATTAGTCACAGATAAGTGTTGAATCATCTGCAGACTGTATTATACAACCATGTGAAGTAGGTGTGTGTAGATTATTAGTCACAGATAAGTGTTGAATCATCTGCAGACTGTATTATACAACCATGTGGAGTAGGTGTGTGTAGATTATTAGTCACAGATAAGTGTTGGATCATCTGCAGACTGTATTATAGAACCATGTGGAGTAGGTGTGTGTAGATTATTAGTCACAGATAAGTGTTGAACCATCTGCATACTGTATTATAGAACCATGTGGAGTAGCTGTGTGTAGATTATTAGTCACAGATAAGTGTTGAATCATCTGCAGACTGTATTATAGAACCATGTGGAGTAGCTGTGTGTAGATTATTAGTCACAGATAAGTGTTGAAGCATCTGCATACTGTATTATACAACCATGTGGAGTAGCTGTGTGTAGATTATTACTCACAGATAAGTGTTGAATCATCTGCAGACTGTATTATAGAACCATGTGGAGTAGCTGTGTGTAGATTATTAGTCACAGATAAGTGTTGAATCATCTGCAGACTGTATTATAGAACCATGTGGAGTAGCTGTGTGTAGATTATTAGTCACAGATAAGTGTTGAACCATCTGCATACTGTATTATAGAACCATGTGGAGTAGCTGTGTGTAGATTATTAGTCACAGATAAGTGTTTAATAATCTGCATACTGTATTATAGAACCATGTGGAGTAGCTGTGGGTAGATTATTAGTCACAGATAAGTGTTGAACCATCTTCATACTGTATTATAGAACCATGTGGAGTAGCTGTGTGTAGATTATTAGTCACAGATAAGTGTTGAATCATCTGCAGACTGTATTATAGAACCATGTGGAGTAGCTGTGTGTAGATTATTAGTCACAGATAAGTGTTGAACCATCTGCAGACTGTTTTATAGAACCATGTGGAGTAGCTGTGTGTAGATTATTAGTCACAGATAAGTGTTGAACCATCTGCATACTGTATTATAGAACCATGTGGAGTAGGTGTGTGTAGATTATTACTCACAGATAAGTGTTGAATCATCTGCAGACTGTATAATAGAACCATGTGGAGTAGCTGTGTGTAGATTATTAGTCACAGATAAGTGTTGAATCATCTGCAGACTGTATTATAGAACCATGTGGAGTAGCTGTGTGTAGATTATTAGTCACAGATAAGTGTTGAACCATCTGCAGACTGTATTATAGAACCATGTGGAGTAGCTGTGTGTAGATTATTAGTCACAGATAAGTGTTGAACCATCTGCATACTGTATTATAGAACCATGTGGAGTAGGTGTGTTTAGATTATTAGTCACAGATAAGTGTTGAATCATCTGCAGACTGTATTATAGAACCATGTGGAGTAGCTGTGTGTAGATTATTAGTCACAGATAAGTGTTGAATCATCTGCAGACTGTATTATAGAACCATGTTCATCTGCATACTGTATTATAGAACCCATGGGGTAGGGGTTGTGTGTACCATGTGGAGTAGGTGTGTGTAGATTATTAGTCACAGATAAGTGTTGAACCATCTGCAGACTGTATTATAGAACCATGTGGAGTAGCTGTGTGTAGATTATTAGTCACAGATAAGTGTTGAATCATCTGCAGACTGTATTATAGAACCATGTGGAGTAGGTGTGTGTAGATTATTAGTCACAGATAAGTGTTGAATCATCTGCAGACTGTATTATAGAACCATGTGGAGTAGGTGTGTGTAGATTATTAGTCACAGATAAGTGTTGAATCATCTGCAGACTGTATTATAGAACCATGTGGAGTAGGTGTGTGTAGATTATTAGTCACAGATAAGTGTTGAATCATCTGCAGACTGTATTATAGAACCATGTGGAGTAGGTGTGTGTAGATTATTAGTCACAGATAAGTGTTGAATCATCTGCAGACTGTATTATAGAACCATGTGGAGTAGGTGTGTAGATTATTAGTCACAGATAAGTGTTGAATCATCTGCAGACTGTATTATAGAACCATGTGGAGTAGGTCTGTGTAGATTATTAGTCACAGATAAGTGTTGAATCATCTGAATACTGTATAATAGAACCATGTGGAGTAGGTGTGTGTAGATTATTAGTCACAGATAAGTGTTGAATCATCTGCAAACTGTATTATAGAACCATGTGGAGTAGCTGTGTGTAGATTATTAGTCACAGATAAGTGTTGTATCATCTGCAGACTGTATTATAGAACCATGTGGAGTAGGTGTGTGCAGGTTATTAGTCACAGATAAGTGTTGTATCATCTGCAGACTGTATAATAGAACCATGTGGAGTAGGTGTCTGTAGATTATTAGTCACAGATCAGTGTTGGATCATCTTCAGACTGTATTATAGAACCATGTGGAGTAGGTGTGTGCAGGTTATTAGTCACAGATAAGTGTTGTATCATCTGCAGACTGTATTATAGAACCATGTGGAGTAGCTGTGTGAAGATTTAGTCACAAATAAGTGTTGAATCATCTGCAGACTGTATTATACAACCATGTGGAGTAGCTGTGTGTAGATTATTAGTCACAGATAAGTGTTGAATCATATGCAGACTGCATTATAGAACCATGTGGAGTAGCTGTGTGTAGATTATTAGTCACAGATAAGTGTTGAATCATCTGCAGACTGTATTATAGAACCATGTGGAGTAGCTGTGTGTAGATTATTAGTCACAGATAAGTGTTGAATCATCTGTATGCTGTATTATAGAACCATGTGGAGTAGCTGTGTGTAGATTATTAGTCACAGATAAGTGTTGAATCATCTGCATACTGTATTATAGAACCATGTGGAGTAGGTGTGTGTAGATTATTAGTCACAGATAAGTGTTGAATCATCTGCAGACTGTATTATAGAACCATGTGGAGTAGCTGTGTGTAGATTATTAGTCACAGATAAGTGTTGTATCATCTGCAGACTGTATTATAGAACCATGTGGAGTAGCTGTGTGAAGATTTAGTCACAAATAAGTGTTGAACCATCTACATACTGTATTATAGAACCATGTGGGGTAGGTGTGTGAAGATTATTAGTAAAGAGGGAGAAAAGGAGAGGGTCCAAGATGGACCCTTGGCGGACACCAGTGGATAAAGGAAGGTGTGAAGATAGGTCACCTCTCCATAGAACAGATTGTTAATGGCCAGATAAATAGTTATTAAACCAAGCTGTGCAGATGGTGAGAAGGATAGTTCAGTTAATACATTTATTAATTTGGAATGGGAGACCGTATCAAAAGCTTTTGATAGGACTAGAAAGATGGCAAATACAACGATGTTGTTATTCCTGTGATGGTTTACAGTATTAGTGAAGGATAAGAAAGCAGTAGTGGTACTACACAATGGGTGAAACCCATGCTGAGTGTTTGAGAGAATGTTATTTGTTAGTAAGAATTTTATGATCTGGAGATAGCCCTGAGTAGCATCTTGCATTCACCCACAATGATACCACAGTATAAGGACAAAATGATTGACTAAGATTATGGTGTCATTCAAAGGAGATCCACTATCTGTCTGCCTGGGATGGCATGATCGACAAACCATGATGCTTTGCCAGAGATGGTCTGCACCTGTCGTCCCTGGGATTCAGGTTACTGGCTAAAGCTCTTGCCACCCCTGTAGTGCCTTTTTAGGCAAAGTTCAAAGGACAAAACCACCACTGTAACAGATACAAGCATGCAAAATCTGAAGGTAATGCTATTCAATGCTAGGAGTCTAAACTTCAAAATACACTCTCTTGAGGCACTCCTAAAAATGGAGAACATCGATATCTGTGCAGTAACTTAGACCTGGTTCAAGTCTCCAGAGAGCACACCTGCAATACCAGGCTACAACGCTTGCCACACTTTTCGGCCACCAAACCAGGACTGAAACACTAAAGTTGGAGGAGTGTCTATATTCACACCTCCAGGCTAGTTGCCCAATACAATGCGTCTGAAATTTTCTAGGTGCAACTAACACTAGGTAAGACTGCAATCCAAATTGTAGCTTGCTACAGATCCCCCACCATGCCCCAAGATTCTCACTACACCTTTTTAAACATACTGGAAAATATTAAGATACAACCAAACACCCTAATACTTAGTGATTTCAACTACCCTGCCATTAACTGGGAAAACTACTCTGGTACCAACACCTTTTCCCAACGATTATTGGAATTCATAAATTCCAACGCCTTGGTCAACTAATCCATTGTCCCATCAGGGGCTCAAATATCCTCAACCTGGTCATTAGCAACATGGGAGATAGATGCTCCACACCAGTGGTCACCCCCTCCTTGGTCTGGTCTGACCATAAGCTAATCACCCTTGACATCCACATCCTATCCCCACCCCCCAGTAAGGAAACCTCTGTAAAAAATGTCTCCAAAGCCAACTTCATGCTACTCAAGTCAGAAGTTACAAACTTCATGACACCCATGCAGATGGGAGATGAAAGTTCGACTGCTGAATCCTGCACATCCACTTGTGCATGATCCGTGCATCCCAAATAGAACCAAGACACTCTCCTCCAAAAAAAGGAAGCCAGTCTGATGGCCTCTTCCCATAAACAAGCTATACAACAGAAGGAAGAAACTGTTGCAGAAAAGAGGAAAATCCTAGGATACAAAAAGCTCTCTTACCAGCCTCAGTAAGAAGCTGAGATCCCTCATAAAATCCTCCAAAGCTATTTACGAAAATAAAATTGCCAAAGATTCCAACGGCAACCACAAGGCATTCTATAGTTATGTCAAGAATCTAAATGGCAATGCTCAGATCTGCTTTGAGCTACAACAGAATGGCATTAAATATACTGATCCCAAGGATATTGCCAATATCCTGGAAGATTGGTTTAGTGCCAAATTCACCCCCCCACCCCCTAAAGGGACCATCTCAATACCAAAAGATTGCCAAATTCCAGTAATCATGACCACGCAGGTAGAAACCGAACTCTCCAAAGCTAAGAATACAGCATCCATGGGGCCAGATGACATCCTGGTCTGTGTATTACATGAACTACAAAATGAACTGGCACCTCACCCAAGTGTCATGTTTAATCATAGCCTCACCTCAGGCTTCATGCCCACTGAGTGGCACAGCTACCCTCCACAAGGGGATACACCTTGGATCCAGGGAACTACCGTCCCATCAGTCTTTCAAGCCTGATCTGCAAGGGCATGGAACGCATTATCATGGAACTTGTAAACAAAGACATTTGGCAACCTTCAAACACTGGATCCCACCCAGTTTGGGTTCATAAAGGGCTGATCTTGTCTTCTGAACCTGATTGACTTCTTCGAATCTCCAGAGCTGTGGATGAGGTAAGGCAGAGTCCACACAGCCTATCTGGACCTCTCCAAGGCCTTCAACACCATCCCCCACTCTGGAATCATAGACAAACTTACTAAGCTGGGCATAAATCCCTACATCACTCGATGGGTTGCCAACTGACTTACTGACAGCACCCAGACTGTAAAATTAGCTGACTCCAAATCCAGCTCCAGACAAGTGGAGTATCTCGGGGTTCAGTCCTGGGACCGCTCTTGTTTGCAAAAGTAGCCGACTCCAAATCCAGCTCCAGACAAGTGACAAGTGGAGTGCCTCAGGGTTCAGTCATGGGACCGCTCTTGTTTGGCATCTACTTCTCTGAAGTAGAGGCCAACACTAAGGGACTCTGGCTAACAAAGTTCACAGACAACTGCAAATGATGTGGATATTCTACAAAAGGGCCTTACAGAAACAGATGCTTGGTGCCAAAGCCATGGGTTCAAGCTTAATGCCAAGACATGTATAGTTATCCCCTTTGGGAAAAACCATGTAGCCATGAATTACCACATAGGTGGCAGTACACTAAACACTGAAAATGTGATGAGAGACTTGGGGACACAGGTGGACAGTGGTCTCGCCTTCAATATTTTTATTTATTTTATTTTACATTTGTTAACCGGGCTAGTCTGGCTGGATACATGTCCATTTTCAGCAGAGGCCCAGAAAAAAAACATTAAACATCCTAGTAACTTACAATAAAAACAAATCAATCAAAACCAAACTCAAAAGCAAAAAAAAAAGCAAAACAAATAAAATAAATATATAAACATGAAAGCAGATAAAGGAACAGTTATTATGTAGTTTAAATGCAGAGGCAGAGCAGTTAAGCAAGAAAATGGAGCAACAACATTATTCTATAATTGCTAGAGTAAGACTGAGAGAGAAAAAGAAATGAAGAAAAAGTGAAAAAAGGAAAATGAGGAGAGTCAATAAAATGACACTTTAGATTAGAACAACAAGTAGTAAGTAGAGCCAAGTATTGGGAAGGAGATTACTAGAATTATTAGCTTTACCACATCACCACAACAGTCAGGAAATCCTTCTATGTGGCACACCTCATCACTAAGGGCTTTTTATCCAGAAAAAGGAGGTCATTGTCCCACTGTATTTATTCCTCATTAGACCCATTATAGAGTACAATGCCCTGTTTGGTATGTACCTCACAAGACATCTGCAACAGCTGGAAAGGCTGCAGAAATACCTCACTAAAAGAATCACAGACCTAAAGCAGATGCCCTATGCTGACCGTGTAAAAAAACTCCAGCTATACTCTGTGGCATATAGTCTACTCGGAGGCGATATCTGCTTAACATACAAGGCCATGTCACACCCTGACCTGTTGGACATGCTCCACTTAAATAAATCCCAATCCCTCAGAGCCACATGGTCCAAGGATCTAAACCTTGTCATCACAATGAACAAAACATGCTGGAGGGATAGGTTCCTGACTCAGACTCCCCATACTCTGAAATAGACTGCCCATACATGTCAAGCAGAGCACCTCCTTGGGCCCTCTTCAAAAGGAATTTTGACGATTGGATGGGAGACAGGAAATTCACCCCAGGGATAACGTCAGTTACCCTGCTAGACAGGGGTTCAGGGAAGTAAATATTGTGGGAAGAAATATCCAGGGAATTGTTATGGCTAGGCTTGTATAGGCCCTAGGGCCAGTAGCCTAGTACCACCCTATGAATATATTTTGAGTAGCTTAGAAAGAGGTGAAAGAATGGCAATTGGATGATAGCTTGTCAGTTCTGGGTAAGGTCCCTTTTTATGAAGTGGGATTATATGGGAGATTTTCCACAGTTGAGTAACCTTGTTTTTAAGACTGGATCTATTTATAAGGATTGATAGTGGGAAGGCTATAGATGCAGCTGCAATTTTGGGGTATTCATTGGGTAAGTTATCTTTGGCAAGTGTAGTAGGTTTTAGTTTCTGGAGTATTTTTTTTATAGTGGCTATAGGAACTGGGGAGAAAGAACTAGGCATTCCTAGTTGTAGACTTGGCTTGTTTGGCATCAGGAGTAGGGGGTTGCTGCTTGGAAAGGGAAATTATAGATTCTGTAAAATGTCTGTTAAAAATGGTAGCTATGCTATCAGAATTGTTGTGGATGTTTAGGGTTGGTGTAGTAGATTTTCCTGGGTGAAGGATTGAATTTATAGCAGGACAGGTTTTTTGGTATGTGTTTTGAATGTTATGATAGAAATTTATTTTATCCTGTTTTGTTTTTTTCCTGATACGGTTGTTTAGAAACTACTGTGTTAATCTTATGCCATACTTCCCAGGCTTTATTTCTAGTTTTCAGAAGGGCCCTAGTGTGTCTGCTTAGCCAGGGGGTATAGTTTGATTTTTCTAACAGGGACATGTGCATTTAATTTATCTAAAAAGGATTTATTAAAGTGGTTCACTGCATCATCTGGGTCGAAGTGTTTGAGTGGAGTCCAATTGCACCTTTGTAAGTCAGCTAGGATGTTGTCAAGATTAAAGTTATGTTTTTTTCTAAGTTGTTTAAACAGTAGGTTTTGGTGGGAATATGTGTTTTTTGTATAAGAAATGTGGGTAGGTGGTCGCTCAGACCATCAGGAAGGCAACCTGATTTGAATGAGTGAGAGGATTTATTTAATAATATCCAATCCAATATAGATTGCTTTTTACTAGCTTTATCTATTCGGGTAGGTTCTTGAATAGTTTGTGTAAAACCATGCAAGTTTGTGATAGATGCACTGATCTATATCACATGCAAACCAGTCTAAATTAAAATCACCCAGAATGAATCTCCCCTGACTAAGGGTGCAAACCAGTCTAAATTAAAATTGCCCAGTATGAATGTCCCCTGGCTACGGATACGACTTGCCCTGTGCAAGAGACGTTCTATAGTTGGGGCATTATTTCCAGGTGGATTATAGCAGCCAATTATATTAAGTGTTTTTCTTCAGTTTATAGTTAGTGTGGTGTAGATGATTTCTGCACTATCGAGTTGTGGGGTTTTGCAGTCAAGGAAAGTTAAAATGAGATGGTCTTTAAAAGAGGACAGTAACTCCAACTCCTTTCTTGTTGAGCCTATCCCCCCGTAGTATGGCGTAATCGGAGGGTAGTATTTATCGTCTTTTGTACCTGGTTTTAGCCATGTTTTAGTGATTATTACTATGTCTGGGGAGTATGTGACTAGAGTGGCATGGAGGATGTCTAATTTGTTGGCTATACTTCTAATATTAATGTTTGTTACCAATAGGTCTGATTTTTTTTTCTGTTTAGGATTGGATGTGTAGGGGTGTTGAGACTAGGGTTGGTGTTATCTGAGAGTGGTCCACGGTTTCCACTAAGCAGTAGCCTAGAGGCAATGTTAGTAAGTAATTTCAATTGTTTGATAAGCTCATTGTTGAATAACTGAGGGTCATAGTGACTATCTTTAGTAGGTATTATTTTAAGTGGAAAATACTGGAGGCTAGTAATACTGACAGTGTAATGAGATGGTGAGATATGTACATGGAGTAGTATGGTATGGTGGATTTGTGGTGTGATGAAAAGTAGGTGCCTGGAATGTGTTGTGGTAAGTAGTGAGGTGCAACAGTAATATGAGTGTAGTAAGAAGTGATAGGTGAAGCACAAGCATGTTATAGGTCTAGGAGGAGGAAACAGGATAACAGGAAGTGCATGTAATTGGATGTGTAGAGTGAGGGAGTGTCAGCCTAGTGAATAAGAGTAGAAGCACCGGGGGTGGGTGGGATATGGGGGTGGAGTGAGCAGAGCAAGCACCAGCAGGAGGGAGTCAGGAGCCAGGAAGTGTAAGTAAGACAGTACACTGTGTCAGATCTTTTATTTATTTACATTTGTTTACCGGGAAATTCTGACTGGACGCAGGTCCTTTTTCAGCGGATGCCCAGGAGAAAAGCTCCACATCATGTACATGATAAATAGAGATACAAAGTTGCAGCAACAGTAACAACGTTACAGGTTGTTGGCTTTAATACAATAACAAGATATTCATTATCAACAGTATATACAGTAAATCTTGCAAGTTAAGATAGTTTCTTGTCATTTATAATATTAGTAACAAAGTTGTCAGACAAGATTTTTAAGTATGTAAAGGCAACTAGCTAATTCTGTGTTTAGTAGTGGCGGTAGTCTAGTTGGGTTAAGAGTCTAGGTGGGGGGGTAAGGGTGGGGGTGTTAGTCCGGATTAGAACAAGGGCAAAGCCAGTACAAATTTAAGTGGAATTTGAGTGCAGTCTTGAAAAAGCTGGTGGAAGATTGTTCCAAAGTTTAGATATGGTACATGAAAATATGGCTTCTCCTGCTGAGGTTTTGGGTTTGATAACAGTGAGTTGATTTTTGTTGCTTGATCTTAGGGGTCTAGTGGAGTGATAGGGTTGGAGAAGGGTTTGAAGGGAAGGGATGTTAAGGGGGTGCTTAATAAGTTTATGAGCGAAGTTGAGTTGATTGAAGTGAAGTTGTGGGAGTTCTAGTCAGTTAGTCAGTTTAGTTCTTTAAGGGAGACATAACGATGGCTGTGCTAGGAGGTTCCAGTGGCAAATTTAGCAATTTTGTTGTAACAAGCATCCAGCTTGTGTAGGTCTGTCTGTCTAAGGTTGATAAGTATGGGGGATGCATAGAGTATGGTGGAGATTAGCTGGGAATTGGCTATGGAGATTCTAGCCACCTTGGTTAGGAATTGGCGGCTTTGATATAATGCACCAAGTTTCTTGTGAACTTTTTTTTATTGTGAGAGATATGTGGGTGTCAAGTTTATTTCCACACTGAGTAATTTTGTGTGTTCTAATGGAGAGATGATGGTATAGTCTTTGGCGAGAATGTTGAAGTGGGGGGTGTTTTGGGTGGCTTTGGAAGGTTGGAACAGGAGAAGGTTTGTCTTACTTGGGTTGAGTAGGAGCTGAGCATTGGATAGCCAGCTTTCTACAGAAGAGAATGATTCCTGTGTGATTTGTTGTAGTTCTGGTAGAGTACAGTCATCTGTGTACTGTATAAGAGATGCTTGTGTGGTGGCAGTATGTAGGTTGTTAGTGAAAAGTGAGAATAGCAGAGAGCCAAGGATAGACCCTTGGGGAACTCTGAGAGTAACTGGGAGGTGAGGTGATAGGTTATCATAGAATACACACAAACTCAGTTGAGTAAAATGCAATCAACCTTTATCAAAAATACAGAGCTTTCGGGCAAACACCCTTCATCAATGATTAACATAAGGTACATTTAAAATTCAGTTTAAATACACCCACAACACGTCACGTGACCTGCAGCCAAAGTCATGTGAACAAATGCATCATCATTTAATATTAAGCTAAAAACCAACTTATTTACATAAGACATTACACATGCATAAGAATACATAGAACTGTGTAAATACATAGAATATTATTCATCCATAAGTAAAACATTTTTTGATTTTGATTTTTTAAAAAAAATTTTTCTAAAAAATCCTACATAATTTGTAATGGTTATTTCAACCTATTGTGTTGTATTCTAACTAATATTGGTTTTAAAGACACTGCTGCATTCAAGCCTGGACTAGTATCTGCTGACAAATGAATTATCCATTCGTACTCCCTTACATCCAAAAGATTACACAAATCTCCCCCTCTCATGGATTTAGTTAACATATCTATCACTCTAAATTTAAACATATGCTCTTCCCCTTGTTCTTTTATATGTTTATATAGGGCGTTATTATCACATTGTTTCCTAATATTAGATTTATGCTCAGTTATACGTTCCTTGAGCTTCCTTGTTGTCTTTCTTTAAATGATGATGTGTTTGGTCACATGACTTTGGCTGCAGGTCACGTGACGTGCTGTGGGTGTATTTAAACTGAATTTTAAATGTACCTTATGTTAATCATTGATGAAGGGTGTTTGCCCAAAAGCTCTGTATTTTTGATAAAGGTTGATTGCTTTTTACTCAACTGAGTTTGTGTGAGGGAAAGGAAGGGGAGAAATCAAATACCATCATGGGAATATCAAATACAGAAAAGTATAAAACAGTTAAGACAAGAAGTGTCTGTTAGCAGACTGTAGAACAGGGGACAGATCAACAAAAATACTGAGAAAGATAGATGTGATAAAAGCAATGTCCACTATTAGAACAGACCAGGATCCATCATGCACTATTGCAAATAAACTAAAAATTTCAGCACAGGAGGAAAAACTTAGAAGATATGAAGATAAATATAATAGAAAAGTACAAAATATGCATTATATTGATGATCCAAAAAAGTTTTATAGAGAATTGGGAAATAAGGTACAAGGAACTGAGACCGCCAAAAAAAGAAGAAATAGATTCATTTTGGAGAAATATCTATGAAGATCCTGTGGAACATAAAAAGATGCTAAATGGATAGAAGTAAAAGAAAGAATAAGAAGTTTAAAGATACAGGATATGAAATAGGATGAAATAACAGCCAGCGAGATTGAAACAAAGTTAAGAAAAGCCTCTAATTGGAAAACCCCAGGCCCAGATGCAGTACCTAACTTATGATTAAATGTGTTAACATCTTTGCATGAAGATTTAGCTATGAGTAAGAATTATTTATACGCGCACCCTGAACAGACACCAACCTGGTTAACAACAGGAAAAGCAATGCGCCTACTTAAGAGTGAACCTGCAAGCTACCCTAAAAATTATAGATTAATAACTTTCCTTCTGACAACATATAAACTATACATGGGAATTGATGCCAACAGAGTTTATAGTCATTTAGAAGTAAACCCAATTATGGCAGTAGAACAAAAAGGCAATAAAAGGTATAACTGCTTGTCTCTTTGGATGGAGTGCTCATACCTAAGCTTCTCCTTTTAATTCTACGTTCCCTGGATCCCCACCAAGCCAAGTTCGATCTATTGGCCTGCAGTGCTCTTTAACAGAACTGGGCAACCTTGGGATGAGTGTTGTTTTCAAAATATACAAAAAGTATGTTTTATCCTCCAGACAAAATTAATTGCTAGCCCTTGTTTAATTTCTATTTTTAAGTAAAGCACTCCATCACAGATGCTATTTTGCCCTTCCCCATACTGTACTTCCTAACAGCAGTCTCCCTTTGCAAGCTGTTTCAACTATTTGAAAGCCCTGCTGTTTTTCTAGCATTACTAAACCCTTTCTTCTATAACTTGTGGTTGTTACAAGTGTTTATTTCATTTCAAAAGAAAGGTATGCAAAACAAGTAAGTCCAAAGTACCTACTGATTTTCCTTATTGTTTCAGAACATTAGCTGCCCCCCCATTCTGTACTTCTAACTGCAATCTGTCTTTAGATGCTGTACTATTTGTATGCTCTGCTGTTTCTCTACTTCTACTAAACCTTTTCTCTTATAAATTCTTGTCTTCCTAATTTCCACATAACTCCTTGGTAAAACTGGCTTGTTTTATTTCAGTAAGACACGTATGCAAAACAAGCAAGTCAGAGTACCTACTGCCTTTTCTTATTGTTTCTGTAGACTTGCATATCTGTGAAATCAGAGCCAGCCCTTTTCATCATACTATTGGCTATCCACCACTTTTCTGGTCTATTCTGATCCTCTCCCTCCCCACAAGAACAATTGCAGTGTAACCACAGCCAGCCCTTTTTATTATAACCTATAAACCTACTGATAGTCTTCCTTTATCTATTGCCTGCTACGCTCCCCTCCGTGCCCCCAATGGTTCTACCTTTATTATAAACAGTAACCCCTCCCACCCTTCAAACAACCTATAACATCACTACACCTATACTTCCTCCTACAGCTTCACAACTATCCCTCCTACTCAGCCAATATGTACAAGCACACCATACCTATACTCACTGCAGGCACACTCCTTGCATACATCACATCTTACCAAATCTCCACCATTCCTGCACTCAACCACTACCACTGTACCACCACACACACCACCACTCATATCCCACCTCTACTCTATTACTCTCTCATCAGGTCAACAACCTTCCCAATACACAGTCTGTATAGACTACAGACCACAATACCTAAACTAAAAAAAAAACACAACCTAACATAACCCTACCACAATATCTGGTACCCACAGAACACCATCAATAAACTTCCCTTATAAGCAAGCATATACAGAAATTGATAAAGCTAATAATCTCATCCATATCCAACCTAGCACTCAGTGAAGACGTCCATCCCAATCCTGGTCCCTCAATTTCCAACCCCTCCCCTCATAATTGGACTACAAATCACAGCCAATAGAAAGCCAACCGAGCTCCTTCTGATGAGCCTAAATATTAGAAGTATATGCAACAAGGTGCATGAATTCCATGCCACCATAGACTTCTACTCCCCTGATGCAGTGATCCTTACAGAAACATGGTTAAAACCACACATTACTAATGAGCAAATCCTCCCTACCGGTTTCAATATACTAAAAGTAGACCGACTAAACAAAAAAGGAGATGGTATAGCTATAATATTTAAACAGCATCTAGACATCCAGATCTTAAAGTTAGCAGCTCCCCAAATAGGTAATGAAGAAAGAATATACACCAACCTTAAAATAAACCAAAATAAAACCCTAAACATAATAGGTTGCTACTTCCCACCTGGCCACAACATCCCTCCACTTGAAAACCTCCTCAGCTGGACTACCCACCACCTACCCCAAAAAATTTTAATTCTAGGAGACTTCAACACTGACGAGTAATCCTGCTGTAGCAACCACCCATCCCATCATGTAAACCTTCATGGCTTCACCCAAGTAGTCCAGTCACGTACTAGCATAAATAACTCCAACAAACACACTACCCTTGATTGGATACTAGTCAATAAGAGCCCCCAGTCATACATAGCAGGCTGCTTATCTGACAGCCTCAGTGATCACTCCCCAACCTTCCTACTATGAAAACACCTTTATAAAGTGAAACCCATCATCTACCATCAAATATGCAAAAAAACTAATTCAACCCTCTCTCATTCAGCTCATCCCTAAAAGACTGTAACTGGCAACCTCTAAAATACCTCAAACTAGATGACGTAGTTGACTACTTTCAATAAAACATTCCTAAGCATCCTTAATTACCACACCCCCATAAGACATTCCCAAACTAGAGCCCAACCATCCCCATGGCTACAAAAAAACCCAAGTCTGAAATGAAAAACAGGGATAAAGCCTGGGACAACTGGCACAAAAACCAAAAACCCCTCTATTAGGCAAAAATTCCTAGAACTATGCAATGGAACCAAAAAGCTTATAAAACAGGACAAAATCCAATACTACCAGTCTGCCCTTACCTCCTCCCAACATAACCCCAAACAATTCTGGTCCTCAAACTCCATCCTCCACCCAGGTAAAGTAAGTACACCCACTCTTAACTTAACTCACTCTGCCGAAAATATTGCTACCTCTTTCAACAATCACTTCACAAAAACTCTACTATCACTAGCTAGACAACACAACCCCCCCACCATAAACCCACACCATCAACTACAACTAACAATCTCCCCACTAGCTTCTCTTTCTCTCCTGTTTCTACCTCCAAAATAAAACAACTACTAACTAAACTTAAAACCACCAGATTAGCAGCAGACAACCTCCCAGGTGAATACCTTCACCTTGCAGCTGACGCTCTGGCGTACCCTGTATCACTCTTGATTGACAGATCTCTATAAGAAAGTTATGTTCCCACACTATGGAAAGTCTCACATAATTCCCCCTACACAAAGGAGGCCCCTCCACAGATCTAACCAGTAACCGCCCCATAGCTATTCTCTCGCCACTCTCCAAAATACTAGAGAGATGCATCCATTCTCAAGTCTCAGATCACCTCCTTGCTAACAACCTCCTCTCCAACACACAACACGGTTTCCGACCTAACCATAGCACCACCACCGCCTTACTCTCTTTCTCTAACACTATCCTACAAAATAAAAATGCAGGTTATCTCTCCTCAGCTACCTTCCTAGACCTCTCTAAAGCTTTCGACATGGTCCCACACAAACAACTCATCTCTCTTCTCAATAACCTATCCTTCTCTCAACCAGTCATCAACTGGTTTCAGAGTTACCTATCTGACCGCCAACAAGCAGTTGTTTGGGAGGATGACCTATCCCCCCAACTACCAGTCTCCATAGGGGTTCCCCAAGGGTCCATCTAGGGACCCCTACTCTTCTCTATTTTCACCAATAATCTACCCTCAGCCACAACACATGGCACACTCATACAATATGCAGATGACTCGGCCATCATCTGCACAGCCCACTCCCTTCCCAAACTGAAAAAGTTACACAGGAAGCATTTTCTTCTATTGAAACTTGGTTATCCGATGCCCAACTAATACTCAACCCAAACAAAACAAAATTATTAATCTTCCAACCCACCAAACTTACCGTAGACAGCTTTCACTTTAACATCACAGCAAAGGATAACACCACCATCCATCCTACAGAACACACCAAATTACTAGGAGTAGAAATAGACAATAAACTGAACTTCGACATTCACATTTCCATGACCATTAAAAAAGTGCACAAAAAACTAGGAGCATTATATAGAAATCAGCAACTACTTACCAAAGCAGATAAAATTTTGGTAGCAAATTCTCATCTTATCTCTACCCTACTCTTTGCCTCTCCAATATTTACTAATCTTAGACAATGCAACCTAAATAAGCTCGAAACCTGCTACAACAAAATTGCCAAATTCACCACAGAGGCTTCCTACCGTACTCACCACTCTCTCACTAGAAGAACTGGGCTGGCTAGAGCTCCCCCACCTCCTTCAATGGTATCAACTCGCACTCAGCCACAAACTCATAAACCAACCACTAAAAGTCCCATCCCTCCAGTATCTACTCCAACCCTACATAACCATGAGACCACTAAGATCCAGCCACAAAAAACTCCTACAGGTGACAAGAGCCATTAATTCTGCTGGAGAAGCATTATTCTCCTGCACTATAGCCAAACTCTGGAACTCCCTCCCACCCTCAATTACCTCTGTAACTTCTTGCACCCACTTTAAAATCCTTACTAAAAGCATGCTTCAAAACTTGCCAGATATGCCTTTGCAACCCTCCTCCCAATACCATCCACTCCACCCGCCCACTACCTCTCTCGGCCCCCTATCAACAACCTACTCTTAGCAAGCTTGGCTACTCATGGTCCCAGCTACCTACCACATAATACTAAATTCTTGTAGCAACAACTGCTAATGGCTATTATGTACCTCAAAAACAGATTGTATCAATTCAGTGATGAATCTCGACTACATTTGTAACCATGTTTAGTATATGTCACCATATTTTAAAATTGTATTGTGTTTTGCAGCTGTTTTACATCTGTTTTATTCTTGTCTTACCTCCACAGCAAGACTAATGTCTATATTTAAATGCTATGTTTTTTAGCTGTATAATGCAAGTAATACTTAATGTGGAACTTTTCTCCCCGGGTCTCCGCTGAAAATGGACCTATGTCCAGTCAGACTCTCCCGGTCAACAAATGTAAATGAATGAATAAATAAATATGGGACAAAGGATCATTTGTTAAACTCATAGTGGAGAACTGTAAAAAGGGGTAGAATCAAAGTATGGCATGGACTGACTTCAAAAAAACATTTAACAGTATCCGACATTCATGGATAAAAGAGTGCTTAAAAATGTATAGGATACACCCTACACTGATCGACTACATTACAGTGACCATGAAACAGTGGCAAACCACTTCATAATTAAACCATGATAAAGGACAAATTATTTTCCCAGGGATAAAAATTCAAAGGTGGATATTCCAGGGTGACTTTGTCAACGCTGCTGTTCTGCCTTGCCCTTAACCCATTAAGCTGTCTACTTAACAGCTTAGGCCATGGCTGTAATTTGGCTCACAGAAAACAACAAAGTTAAGACCTCTTATCTTCTCCTTGTCGATGATTTAAAACTTTATAGCTCATCAGATGAGGAACTGAAAGTACAACTGCAAGCTGTCAAAGTTTTTCAGATATAAGAATGTCATTTGGTCTTGATAAATGTGCAAATGCAACCTTTAAAGCAGGAAAACTGCAACACCAGGATGTCAGTTTGGAACAAGAATGTGATGTAAAAGAACTTGAGCAAGTAGGAGTGTGTAAATATTTGAGGACTGATGAAGAATCAACAATAAAACATGAACAAATGCAAATAAAACTTAGTAAGGAATACTTCAGAAGACTTAAATTAATCCTGAAAACAGCACTGACGTCTAGGAACAAAATTCAAGCTATAAACCAATTTGCTCTTCCTGTCCTGACTTACAGTCGTGGAGTGATTGGCCCCAAAATGTGTTGGATAGATTAGATAGGAAAACAAGAAGGATGCTTTATACTCACCAAATGATTTATAAAAATCAGTGCATTCCAAGATTGTATATTCCCCATTCTGAAGTAGGGATAGGCCTCCTAGAAAATGATTATATGTATAGATCTGCAATTGTGGGACTCCACACACCTCTGCTCACCTCACAAGACCCAAATGTAGTGAAATGTTTGAAACATGAGGAGAATAAATCTAAGATGACTTCTCTGCTTAATCTAGCAGAAGCATATCTGCATCAAGCAGGAATGGAACTCAAACCAGAAGTAGATAAAAATCAGGCAGCAACTGAATGTGCCAAAAAACAAAAAAATAGAATATAAGGTGAAGGGTCAGATGAGAAGGGAAGAAATGTAGAACATGCATAAATATTGTTGCAAGAATAGAAACTTCTGGAAGAACGTCATGTTGATCAGGAATGAATTCAGGAATGGTTGAGGAGAGGAGAATTCAAACCAAGAGATGAAAGGTTAATATTGGTGGCCCAAGATAGTGGGCTGTGTACACATTGGTTTACAAAGTCCATTGAATATGTGGGAGAAACAGACAGACAAATGTAGGTTTTGTAAAACAGAGCTGGAAACAGTCGCCCACCTTGTTACTGGGTGTGATACACTAATGGCAGAAGGACTGTACACTGAAAGGCATAATAATGTGGCAAGACTGTTGCACTGGGGTTGTGCAAACATTATGGTACTGAAGTGGCTGAAAAACACTGGAAACATGAGCCACAAAGTATCATAGAAAATTATGACGTCTGTATCACATTGGGTCATCCATTACCAACCGTTCAAAAGATAGATGCTAGAAAACCGGATATAGTGGTCCAAGAAATGAAGGCAAAAGTAGCATTGATCATTGAAATCCCCACATCCAGTGACTACAGTGTCTTGCATACAGAGCGAGACAGTCATAAAATATAAGGATCTGCAGTGAGAAATGAGGGCAGTTGAGGAAGAAAGATACCCAGACATTTCCAATAGAAGTAGGAGAAACAGGTCTTATAAAAAAGAATTTACAATCTTATTTAGATATGTTACCAATACATGTAACTCTGTACGAACTATAGAAGGAGTCATTACTGGGCACATTGTGGATGCTGTGAAGAGCACTTTTGGCTG
The DNA here is from genome assembly GCF_019279795.1 of Protopterus annectens. Classification (NCBI taxonomy): domain Eukaryota; kingdom Metazoa; phylum Chordata; order Ceratodontiformes; family Protopteridae; genus Protopterus; species Protopterus annectens. The sequence continues at coordinate 872,502,321 of NC_056744.1, forward strand.
ACATCAAAGATTGAAACGATACTAATTTCATGAACTTTAATCGTACTTTGACTTAGGAATGGGGTCCATTCCTGTCATGATATTTAGAAACCCAAAAGATTTGGAGAAATTAGAGGGAAGTGTGTGAGGAAAATAAGACCCCCCCCATCACATTAGTAGTGATGCCGCTGCACACTGGAAGGCTATAAATGTAATCACTTCATGGAGTGGTGCATCATCCTTCTGTGTCAGGCAGACATAATTAAGTGCTAACCTCTCAGCAGCAGTAAAACTAAGATGGAGAATACATAACACAAATACTCTTCTCTATATATTTGACTGCATTTCCAGAATCTCTGACTAAAGTGGTATAATGGGCGTGACAAAGCTCTCCCAAAACAAAGACTGTTTCCTATCTATGGTGGTATAACGAGGCTGGCAGCTCGGAGGAGTGACTGCTAACGAGGTTTTCCTGTAGGCCGAGGTTTGATTTCCTCAGCCTTCATTTGCCGTTTCCTGTAGTGCAAGGTTTGATTTCCTCAGCCTTCATTTGCAGTTTCCTGTAGTCTGAGGTTTGATTTCCTCAGCCTTCATTTGCCGTTTCCTGTAGTCCGAGGTTTGATTTCCTCAGCCTTCATTTGCCGTTTCCTGTAGTGTGAGGTTTGATTTCCTCAGCCTTCATTTGCCATTTCCTGTAGTGCGAGGTTTGATTTCCTCAGCCTTCATTTGCCGTTTCCTGTAGGCCGAGGTTTGATTTCCTCAGCCTTCATTTGCCGTTTCCTGTAGGCCGAGGTTTGATTTCCTCAGCCTTCATTTGCCATTTCCTGTAGGCCGAGGTTTGATTTCCTCAGCCTTCATTTGCCGTTTCCTGTAGACCGAGGTTTGATTTCCTCAGCCTTCATTTGCCGTTTCCTGTAGGCCGAGGTTTGATTTCCTCAGCCTTCATTTGCCGTTTCCTGTAGTGCGAGGTTTGATTTCCTCAGCCTTCATTTGCCGAGCGAATCACTTCATCAAAACTTTTTCTGAAGACTTCTGATCTGGTTCCTCAGTGGTTTCCTGGATCCCATGCATGGTAACTATCTGTCATCCTCTGTCTTTAACCAATCTTGTCATCTTGATTGAATGCCAAAGATACTGTTGTCTTTCTTCTAGTCTCTTAAAGTTGTTTGCTTTCTACTTCTCATACCTTCTTGCTTGTGAAGTATCCCTGGGCTCAGTTGTGGGCCTCTCTCTCTTGTTTATGGTGTATACTTGCCTACGTGGAGATCTAATTAAGGAGAGGAGCTTGGCTGGTGATATCCAACTTTATCTCACCATATAGAAGCCATCCATGCATGACTAATCTCTAATCCGTCAAAATTAACCCCTCCAAAGCTGAGACCTTGGCTGCTCGTGTTTCTTTGAGAAATTATGCTGCTCGCCATATACTGCTTTTATGAATGTAATAAGTCTGAGTTTGCCAAAAGCGTGCATAACTTTGGAGTTATTATGCACTCCCATCTGATGTTTCAGGACCAAGTGTTTGCTGTTATCAAATAAGTACAGATTCTAAAAGCTATTCTCAAACAAAACAGATTATAGATATACATTTCCAAAATCTTATACCAGTTTGGCTGCACAAAGGGGGATGTAAAATTGTGATGGTCACATCCAGCTAACTTCAGATACTGAAACTTAAATTTGTATTGAGAAGAACTATGTAAACTCTACAAAAAATAAATAAATAAATAAATAAAAAATCATGGTAGGTGACAACTGGTAAAACTGACCTGTGAACATTTATGAACTTACAGTACCATTCCATTGTTTGTCTGGGTAGATTCCTTGGGATAGGTTTAAGAAATGCACATCTCCAGTCATTAAGGTCATAAGGATAAACCAAGAGTCACGTAGGCCCACAAGTTTAATTTTGTGTTGTGGATAAATAATGGACAAGGTTATTTTGGATATCGATTGATTGGCATTTGTTTACTCGGAAAGTCCCAGTGGACAATAATATGTTTTCCTGGAGGCCTGAAAGAAAAACACCAACATCTTGCATGAAAGCAAAACGGAGCATAGCAAATGGACATTAGTTATGGAGACTCATTTTTACAATTGCAATATGATATGACAAGGTTGTAAATATTGTCATAAATATATTATTTAAACAATGTAATGAAAAGTAACCAAAGAAATAATGAAATTGTCTAGTGAAACAAACTATGCTTATTTTGTTTGAATTAGGCAGGATGAAGAGAGAGATCTATAAACAAAGGTGAGATGAATAGGGAAGAACACATCAATTCAAAAGAGACAGCAGTTAGTTTAGAAAAGGATTAAGTTGATAGAGTGACATGAGAGATCAAAGGTTAATTTAGTAAACAAAGGAATTGTGTATTTACATAGAAGAGAAGATGTGCATAAAGTTACTCATTTGTAATTTGTAAATATCTTTCTCTAGTATTTGAAGAATTATATACTTTGGTAGCATCACAAGTGAGTAAGAGTTTCAGTAGTGGAACAGGAGGTGGTAATAAGGTAAACTAAATTATTGCCAAAACTGGAAAGGTTGAGACTTGAACCATATATTGGCATGCATATGTTGAAATTAGATCTTTAACTCCCTGTAACTTGATGTTGTATAGTAACAAAATGGCTATGAATGAAAAATGCACTGCAGTGTAAATTTATATAGATTTCAGCTTTGATGTGATGATATACAAAAATACTTATCAGTAAATGAGGACCACTAGGAATGGTATAATTTAGATGAGATGGACAGCTGCATGGCTTGCAAATAGGATGGAGATATCATGAGTGAACATAATGGGTCCTTACAACATGTACTAAGGACAGCTGCAAACATGCTCTGTCATGCAAAACAGAACACTTAGTACAGTAGTAACTATAACCACAGTAGTAAATCTAACCACAGGGAGTGGGACCACAACACTGGCCACAAGTTGGACAGCCCCTTGTACTAGGTGGTGGCTTGGATGTGGCTGCAGATCCTAGCACCTCTTGCCCTTGTGTACATGTGTGGTGCCCAAAGTTACTCTTGACAATGTACTTGTGGTAATCCTATATACATGAGCTTGAAGTAGAGAGGATGTGTCTGTTGGTGACCTGCACTGCTGACATCTAGGAAACTCAAGTTTGCATGTGCAGTGTTTTGCCCTATAATGATTCTCATGTCCTAGTATGCACACCACAGGGGGGATAGTCTATCCATAAGTCTGTAGGGTTTCTATCAAATCAAATTTTTTAACTCTTCACAGGTGGTTCTACTTCCAGGGTCCTGCACGGTGGGAAAATAGGAGTCTGACTGCAGTGGCTGGTTGTGGTGACATGTAGCTGCCTGTCTGATGAAGTGGCACTACTGGTGAGATGACAGGAATACCCATGTCCATAAAGGCTTCAGTGGAGGCCTCTGATAAACACGTGGTCTCAACAGAGCTTGTTGTAGCACTTGTAGTTGAGAGCCTTATGTGAACTCCTCATCACCTGTACACATGTGGTTGAGAGACCTATGTGCACTCCTCATCACCTGTACACCTCTGGTTGAGAGCCCTATGTGCACTCCTCATGTGTCCTCACCAGTTGCAGCATCTAGTAATGCCACTGCCTCTGACGTGTGCATGTTCTGTATAGGTGAGAGGCATGTAGAGACTGATGCCTTGACTGCTGTATTGTCCCCTGATGTGCAGTACTTTAACTTAACCAGCAGACATGCAGGTCTGTGATGCAGTTGCAAATGACTAATATGTTCACCACTGTGGAACTTAAAAATGTGCAAAAGACCTGCAATAACTGCACTGTGACCTACTACAATTACAAATGTGCACTACAGCAAATGTGAAATTACCTGCAATAACTGCACTGTGACTTTCTACAATTACAAATGTGCACTACAACAAATGCGCAAAGACCTGCGATAACTGCACTGTGACTTACTACAATTACAAATGTGCACTACAGCCGATGTGCAAAGAACTGCAATAACTGCACTGACTTACTACAGTTGTAGTACAACACTGCTACTGGGGTCATTGGTCATGAATATAGCCTCTATAGGTGCCATCATGAGACACGTTGACTGCCATCTAGTCTCTGGATGTAAATCTACGGCAGGATGCAGACACATGACAGACATGAACAGGGTGTCCCATGTCAGAAAATATTTGCTGATGCATTATCAGTGTCTCATTCTGCTACATGTCCTAGCATCCCTAGTCATGAATGAAAACTTTCACTGGTCTCTAACCAGAGGACATCACCTCATGTTGTCAAAGCAAGAACCCCTAGTCCATCCCCATACCTGCAGGGGAGAGAGCCATGTGCAGCATGTGTAGCTAGCGCACTGAATCGCCACAATTCACTGGCAGCCAAACGGCATTAGCAGAGGGTCTGATTCGGTTTGAGGTGTACTTTCCTTGCCTTTTTTGTTTCTGCACAATGTGTATTAGAACTTGTAAGTTGTCAAACATTTCATATTTTGCACTTTTTTCTCTTTATGTGCTCAACGTTGAGACAGATAAAACTCCTGGTTTACTACAAAGAATTATTATAGTCTCTAATATCAACTTCTGACCGTGTTTTCTAAATGGAATCCAAGAAATTCACCTGTTTATTGTTTAAAAAAAACTTTCTTAAATGATCATGTATTACATACACAATCATACATTTACATAAATGAAAACAAACCATACTGACATAATTTTAGCTGCAAACATTATACATCACGTATAATCTATCTGGTCATTGTCAGTCAGACATTACATAGATCATTCAAATCATTCCTTCTTTTAAACCTTGTAATGTGCTCCTACCCTTTTCTAGAGATGCCAATTCCAATTGTTTTCTCTGTTACTATATTCACTACTTCTAGTAGACTTTGATTTCCATTTTTTATTAATTGCTTTTTTGTCAGCCACCATAATTAGACTCAGCAAGGCCTTGCTGTGTCTAGGCAATTTTGAGTCTGTGTCATATCTCACGAATCATTTCCCTAGTTACGCCAATTTGCTCACCCAGTATCTCTGACAGAGCAGTCTGCTGAGAATCTTTATTTTATTTATTTGCAGTTATTTTACCAGGATAGTCCATTGCACCAAGGAACCTGTTTTTAATGGAGTCCTGGGGAGAAAAGCTCCAAGAAGATACAATGAAATTTACATTGAGAAAAAAAAATTTACATAGAAAAAATTTTTTTTTTTTTTTTTTTTTTTTTTTTACATAGGAAAAAATATTTTTGTTTTAGAAATGACAGAAAAATCAGAAAAACATTGAAGTTATGCTTCTAGTTTCTAGGTAGATAATGAGTGTGCAGTACAATTTCTGAAATAGTAGTAGTGTAGCATTAAATTTAAAAGCATACATTATTATGAGATTAATAGGGAGCCAAAAGTAAAATTATTAGCAGCAAGGTGACACTGAAAGTTCAGATTCTGAAGAAGACTGGCACTTTAATGGTTGGACATATGAAAGTCTCACAACTCCTTACACTCCCAAAAAATGTTCCCAGTTACCTATTTCTTCCCCATCACACCTCCAACATGTGCTGTCTACCTGAGGAAAAATTTTTGGAGTCTACTTGGGGTATAAAAATAGCTGTGTAAACATTTCCAAGCCAAGATCCTAAATCTCCTAGACTTTGCTGCATATTTTTCAGACATACATATATCTCCCCCATTGTTTCTTTGTGAATTGCTTATCCTGTCTCTCTTCTCGATCCTTTCTAACCTCCTCTGATTGATTCTTTTAGTTATGTGATATTTTATATGCTGTACTAATTATTCCATTTTTAACAGGAGCTTCTGTTCTAGATTCTATTAAAAAACTCTGCCAGTGCTGGTCTTTCACTTAGGAAAACCAATTTATCTTTGCCTATACTCTATCAATCTTTGATAGGGAAGGCAATCTCTGTCCTGCAGTCCAAATAAATTCTTGGCTGCTTCCCATTCTAATACATTTCCCTCTCTGTTTGCTCCCAATGCCTTAGTTCTTTACCAGTTTTCTCCAAAAAATTCCACCCTCCTCTTGCCTATGGTCTGTATCCCTAATTGCAGTCATCTTTATCTGCAAAATCTCCTTTCTCCATTCCCATGTTGGCTTAGTTCTTGGCATACTTTACTTTTATAAATATAATACTCTGTATGGTTATTGTTATTCTCCTTAAGGATCTGCATTCAAAATCCCAGTCTCTCATTGTTTCTTAAGCTTCCCCCCTGTTTCATCATCATCCGTTTCCACTTTGAATTATACTTTTCTGCTTGTGCTGTGTATAGCAGCATTAGCCGTGTAACTCTGAAATACCCCTTCAAATCCAGTCATCCCAAACCGTTTTGTTCAATTGGAAGAATCCGCTTAGCCACTTGACTCATGCCACCCCCCCCCCCAAATAAAATCATTTGGTTCTTTATTAATTGCTATCCACAACTTCTCCTTTGGTTGATAAAATATGCTTGATTTCTGACTCAGTGTCACACAGTGCTCCCTGACTAAGAAAAGGGTGCTACCCTGCAGAATACAGTACACTGAAGTCAGCCCACAACAACGTGCCAAGGTGGATACTCACTATTGTCACAATTTTAAAATGTAAGCTTGCTGACTGGGGTCTAAAGCACCTATAGTTTGTCCCCTTTCAAATTGGCTAAGTCCCAACCCTAACTAATAAGTAATTTACCCCTGCCTTCTAACAATTGTATTTCTACCATTAATCCATCTCTAAAATTGCATAAAAATTAACAAATTCATTATAAATTGTATTACAAAACAGCATAACCTATAGCTAGTATAAATTGGAGCTATAAACTAATATAATTAAGTCCTATAATACTTACCTAACAGCTCTAGGAAACCTTGTAATTCACAATAGCCCGGCTCCATTTGCCCTCGCTATGCTCGGGCTCACTTTGCTCCCCTCCTTGTCCCCAATTTCCACCTGCCCACACTACCTCTAGATTTAGAGCACATTAGCCACTCCCCCAATTATCTGATCCTATCACCTTTCATCTGTGATCATTTCTTCCCACCCTCGTCCTCTACCTACAATTTACTAGCACCTATCAGCTTTCATCTGGCAGTCTCCCACCCCCTTCCAGTACAGTTACCTTATCACCCTATCTTTTGGTGCTGCATCACCAGGTAAATCAGTTTCTCTACAGTCTAGCTGTATCCCAAACAATGATAAACTCCTCTCTACACCCCTCTTGCAGGCCCCATACCTCCTTACCTTGTATGAAAATCAGTTTCTCATGGGACTTTTAAGTCCCAAAGGCCCATACTATTCTCCAGCTGTAAATCATCCCACCTTCAACCATACTTACAGTACTGGGTCATGTCCAACATCTTGTTCACTCTTCTTACACACAAAGTCCAGGAACATTAGCTCTAGATCCAAACACTACCACAAACTTGTAGACAAATTCCGGAAACTTATCACTAAGCATAGACCTAGCCTAATACTTGATGGGGATATACACCCCAACCCTGGCCCATCCACCTCAGACATACACACCCCTTCTACCTGTAACCTAAGCTATAAACCTACAATTACCAGGCCATCTAACTCTCTCCTAACCTGTTATCTCAATATTAGAAGCATTAATAACGAGGTACATGAACTGTACGCACTCCTCACTGTTCACTCCCCTGAGATTCTCTGTATATCTGAGACCTGGTTAAAACCTAACACTACAGACAATGAAGTGTTACCACCTGGGTACAATATACACAGGTTGGATCGTGTTTCCAGGAAGGGGGAGGGTAGCAATATTCTATAAATCTGAGTTGAATGTGACCATAGATGTAATACAACCACCTCAGATTAATAACTCCAAGATTCTTGCCACCAAATTGCAACTTAATAAAAGTAAATGCATTAATATCATCTGCATGTACATTCCCCCAGGTAACAATATAGTTACACTTGAAGACATCCTGCACTGGATATCATGTCACTTCCCCCAAGAAACCCTACTACTCAGAGAGTTTAACATAGACGGGGGCACACGTTCATCAGAATCCCCAACCACCCATATTAACCTGCATGCATTTACACAAATCATATTCATCCCTACCAGGATAGGCAAACCCAACCAAAAAGAAAGCATACTTGACTGGGTACTCATTAATAGTCACCCCCAATTGTACACCTCTGGTATCCTCCCCGATAACCTAAACGATCACCTTCACACATATATAATTAAGCACAAAGGCATTAACCCTCGGCAACCCTTACTCAGAAATGTTAGAAACAAAAAAACTTTGACCCAGCCAAATTCCAGCAGGAACTAAAATCATGCAACCGGTCTATTCTAAAACACCTCCCCTTACAGGAAGCAATTGCATACTTTAGCAATAAATTCCTTGAGATCCTTGACTTGCATGCACCTGTTCGCTCAAAAAGAACAAAGGCAAAAACTGCGCCATGGTTTTCAAAAGAGTCTAGGCTAAAAATTAGCCTTGGAAACAAAGCATGGGCTTTATGGCATTCCAATAAAGACCCCCCAAGATCACATTAAATACAGGCAATCTTGGAATGAAACTAAAAAAATCCATTTTACAAGATAAAACAATACTATAATTTACAGACAGTAAATCAAACTAACTCTCAGAAGTTTTGGGCAGGTTTGAATAATCTACTACATCCTGAACAAACTTCTAACCCTATCCCAGCTGCCACTGTTGATAAACCCACAGAGGATGTTTCAGACAGTTTTAACCGATTCTTTACTGAGACAATTCAAGCCCTAGCTAGCCAACTACCTCCTAGCTCCCCTGGTCCTGAAAGTAGCACTACTATAAACCTACTTGCGTTCAGCTTCCAACCAGTCGCCACTTCACTTATCCGTACCTTGATCAAAAAACTAAAACCCACCACACACTCTGCTGACCAACTTCCTGTCGAATACCTACAAAAATCAGCTGATGCTATTGCTTACTCTGTATCAGTACTAATCAGCTGAACCATAGTAGAAGCTAAAATTCCCACCATCTGGAAAATATCCTATGTAATCCCACTTCACAAAGGAGGCAGCTCTACTGAATTCTCCAACTATAGGACAATAGCTATACTCTCTCCACTTGCAAAGATTATGGAAAAATGTATTCATAGACAATTTATGCACCACCTAATCCAGAATCACCTCCTGGCAGACACCCAGCATGGCTTCCGACCTCACCACAGCACTACCTCAGCCCTACTAGTCTTCACTAACACCATAAACCATAATTGTAACAATAATCATATTTCCTCTGCCCTCTTCTTTGATCTCTCCAAGGCATTCAATATGGTTGATCACCAATTTTTAATTCACACCCTGCAAACATTCTGTCTAGTTACTAAAGCCCTTCAATGGTTTAAATCCTACAGGAGTGGTAGACAGCAGGCTGTTCTTTGGCAGAACAAACTCTCTAACCTACTACCCAACACCCTTGGAGTACCACAAGACTTTATACTAGGGTCCCTGTTGTTCGCCATCTTCATTAACGACATGAACACTGTCATCGCAAAAGTCAGTTGTATCCAATATGCTGACGACTCTACCCTGATTTGCTCGGCCACATCCCCAACAGAGTTATGGTTAGCTACCCAGACAACCTTTAACACAAAATAAAACTGGCTTTCTCAACATCGTCTGATACTAAATCCCAAAAATACTAAAATGCTGTTATTTTCACCAACACAAAGGTCTACTGCTTTTATCTTTACCATAAATGCAAATGATGGCACAATAATCTCCCCTGACCCCTCTACTAAGCTATTAGGTGTCGTTATAGATAATCTAAAATTCAACCTACATGTCAACCAATCGATCAAAACCATCAATAAAAAACAGGGTCACTTTACAGAATAAAAGCCTTCCTAACCCCTCCAGCTAAAATTGCCATAGCTTGCTCTCATCTTCTTTCTAGTCTTTTGTATGCATCCCCTCTACTCTCCAATCTAAACAAGACTGTCCTTAACAAACTGTTATAACCACATTGTCAGGTTTGCCACTGGGCTGCCTTTTAGGACACATCATTGCATCAGTCTAAACCAGCTTGGGTGGCTTGAACTACCCAGTCTAATCCAGTATAACCAATTAATTATGGCCCATAAAATCCTTTATAACCCAGACAATACCCCTGCACTTTATCTCATCACCCTCTATAATAACCCTAGACTGCTGCGATCTTCTAACAGACTTGATCTTCTAACAGACTTCTTATTCAGATGTGCAAAATTAACACCACAGCCAGTGAATCTCTCTTTGCAAACTCTGTAGGTAGATCTTGGAACTCTCTTCCAGCTAATATTACTTTACTTTCCTCCTTAGGTCAATTTAAAAGTAGACTCAAACACCACCTGGCACTAAACTGGTTATGTCCTTGTATCGAGCCTGGTTAACGCTCCTCTAGAATGTGTAAAATCTGTAAAGTAGTTTACTGTGCAATTTAATCCAGACTTTCACTTGAGATTAACTTTAACCTGTGGAACTTGTTTATCTTGTTTGCTTATGTATTCACTGTAAATATTCTATTTGTAATATGTTATGTTGTATCCGTTTACCTTGGAGCTTTTCTCCCCAGGCCTCTGCTGAAGATGGACATGCATCCAGTCGGACTATCCCGATCAACAAATATAAAATAAAATAAATAAATAAAATAAAACTGAAGGGACTAAAACATTTTATCTGTTTCTATATTCATATAACAGAGCTTACAATTTCTCAGTTTTTGTATTCTCTTTTGTTTAGTCTGTTACCACATATCCTTAGCTGCCACACCAGAATCCTTTATTATCCACATTCCTAAGTACTTCTTTTATCATTTCTCATAAATATTGACAAATCAATTCATGTGTGGGTACGTAATTTACAGCTGTTGCCTTTGTTTTAGCTCCACTAATTGTGTATCCCAAAAAGATTTGAAATTGCCTCCAAAATGTTCCACAACACTGTAAAGTCCTTTTCTGGTTTTATCAGGTATAAAATAATATTGTCTGCAAATAGAGCCAGCTTTTCTTAACTACCATACCAATTATATCCTTAAATTTCTGAGTCTCTTATTTTCTTTTCTAATTGTTCTAAATGTATTGCAAATAACAAAGGGGTGGAGGATATCCCTACCTGGTTCCTCTTCTCAAACAAAAATTATCAAAGTGCAATCCACCCACTTTAATTTTCACCCTAGATCCCTCATAATCAGCTTTGTAATTTTATCTGGAAATGCAAATGCTTCCATTGCCCTGCTCATAAACTCCCAGCTTACTCTGTTAAATGCTTTCTCTGCATCAAGACCCACCAACAACAATGGTATTTTCTTATTGTCCGCTCCCTCTGGATAATCAATATTCTGTTAATGTTGTCACATGTTTGCCTCCCCTCCAGAAAGCCACATTCCACGTCTATCAATTTTGGCATCACCTTTGCCATTTTCTTAACCATTATAGACAAACACTTCCTAATCATGGTTTAGTATTGAAATGGGTCTATATGAAGCTGGTTATAATGGATCTTTGCCCTCTTTAGGTATTACAGCTACCGCTGCCTTCTTCCAGGATGGTGGTACTTCTCCTCCTCTTAAGATACTGTTAAACAAAACCTTCCAGATCTTTCAGTCTTACCTCCTAGCTTCCAAACTTCCACAGGAATACCATCTATTCCTGGGGACTTTCCTGTTGATTTGGTTATACATCACCATTTTTATCTCAACTCCACCTATCCAAACTATTGGTAATTGAGCCTCGTCTACCTCTAAATTTGGCATATTTAATTCTTAAATAAACATTTCCATTTGTACCTTTTCTAGAGCTCCATAATTCTCTGTGTTTCATAAAATGCCCTAAATATTTGTAAAGTTTGCATATTCCCCTACAGGATTTCTTATCTCCTTTGGTATAGGCTCCCTAAGCTTGTTGACAACGCTTTCTACTTTTCCTGAGTCATTGCACTAAAAGCTTTTGTTTCCTAGCATTATTATCAAAAAACATTTGCTTATTAGCACTATTTCTGAACTTGTGCACATCATCGAGGCAATCCTTTATTTTCTGTTTAGCATTCTGCAGTTGCTCCTGTTTTGTTCTGCAATACTTGAATACAGTAAGTCCCTCTCAATTCTTGCTGCTTCGTAACCACGTCACTTTCTTTTATTTCCACCCTGTTTTTAAACTCCACTTCCCATTCTCTAACTATATTTTCAGAAGAAATGTTCTGTCTTCCCTAATAACACCTGAATAATTTCCACTACCCATTCTTTAAATTTCTCTCTCTTCAACAGATGGTGGAAAGCGCCTGTGTGTCTTCATTTCATTTACTCTGCATCTCTATTGGTTCATGATGTGAAACAGTTATTGGGTGTACATGAAAACATTTAATTAAATGCACAGATTCCTGTGAAATTAAGTTCTGTCAAGCCTAACTCAGAGTTGTGCTTGTATACAGCATATCTTTCTGTCTGCAGAAAACACATTTCTGCCGCTAACACCATATGCTACCTCTGTTCTAGTAAGATGGTAGTGCCTCTGTTTCTGCAACCTTGATACTGGAAAACATGTGTGCTATTATGCTTTTTTTTTTTTCCAGTATCAAGAAGGGTGCAACTTCTGTTGCCCATCTTAGCTTCACTGAATGTCTGTCTTTTGGGAAGTTATGTGATGGCCTGAAACCATTACCAAGTGAGTACAAAAGGGTGAGAATTCAGATGACCGCCCCATATATTGTAAATACCTCTAGTATTCAACCCACTTCAGCACTTTTCATATTAGCTACATGCCACACCAGGAAAATGCGTAATATAACATTTAGCAGTATGATGCTGAACTGCATAGGGCCTGATCACTGTAAGGGCTCCCAATAGGCATGGAACATGGGCTCAGACTGACTACTTGCAGTAAGTCGCTATACTAATTGCTGTCACTTATGAGGCCATGGCTGAAGGCTCTGCTAACTGCTGTCACTTATGGGGCCATGGCTGAAGACTCTACTAACTGCTGTCACTTATGGGGCCATGGCTGAAGGCTTTACTAACTGCTGTCCCTTATGGGGCCATGGCTGAAGGCTCTAACTGCTGTCGCTTATGGGGCCATGGCTGAAGGCTCTACTAACTTGTGGCACTTATGGACCATATGGCCGAAGAGTGACCAAATAGTGGAAAGCAAGAATGGCTGTGACAAACTACCACAACTGTTATAAGCACAACCACACTATTGCTGAGAGAGAGAACCTGATGTGGAATCCCAACAATGTCCATATTGGCACTAGGTCATGTGATGAGCTGCACTGTCAGCATTGGCACTAAGTCACGTAACGAGCTGCACTGTCAGCATTGGCACTAAGTCACGTAACAAGCTGCACTGTCAGCATTGGCACTAAGTCACGTAATGAGCTGCACTGTCAGCATTGGCACTAAGCCACGTAATGAGCTGCACTGTCAGCATTGGCACTGTCACGTAACGAGCTGCACTGTCAGCATTGGCACTGTCACGTAACGAGCTGCACTGTCAGCATTGGCACTGTCATGTAATGAGCTGCACTGTCAGCATTGGCACTAAGTCACGTAACGAGCTGCACTGTCAGCATTGGCACTAAGTCACGTAACGAGCTGCACTGTCAGCATTGGCACTAAGTCACGTAACGAGCTGCACTGTCAGCATTGGCACTAAGTCACGTAACGAGCTGCACTGTCAGCATTGGCACTAAGTCACGTAACGAGCTGCACTGTCAGCATTGGCACTAAGTCACGTAATGAGCTGCACTGTCAGCGTTGGCACTAAGTCACGTAACAAGCTGCACTGTCAGCATTGGCACTAAGATCAGATTCACCAAATAGACCAGCAAGGCAGAACGGAGTTCAAATTCCATTTATTTGTACCATAACAGACTAGTTTCGGCAAAAGTGCCTTCTTCAGTGTAGGACAAGAAATTCAAGTTCCTTGTGCTCATCAATTTAAATATAGACCATGAGCCAATAGGACAAACCGGCTCATTAATATTAATAAATGAAAAAATATATTAGTGTTTTAAACATACGGTAATACCAAAACACAATATGCAGCTCTGTAATACGAGGCAATCATAAAACAGGACATGTCAACCATATTAATATTACAAAATGATGTTATAGTTGAAATAATATAATATGATATATATATGTGTATGAAAACATATATGTTCTTTTAAACCATGAACTGGTACAAATAAATGGAATTTGAACTCCGTTCTGCCTTGCTGGTCTATTTGGTGAATCTGATATTTGGTTTGGACCGTGCATTCCCCCTTGCATAGGATTTGGTTTGGAGCATTGGCACTAAGTCACGTAACGAGCTGCACTGTCAGCATTGGCACTGTCACGTAATGAGCTGCACTGTCAGCATTGGCACTAAGTCACGTAACGAGCTGCACTGTCAGCATTGGCACTAAGTCACGTAACAAGCTGCACTGTCAGCATTGGCACTAAGTCACATAACAAACTGCACTGTCAGCATTGGCACTAAGTCACGTAACGAGCTGCACTGTCAGCATTGGCACTAAGTCACGTAACAAGCTGCACTGTCAGCATTGGCACTAAGTCACATAAACTGCACTGTCAGCATTGGCATTAAGTCACGTAACAAGCTGCACTGTCAGCGTTGACACTAAGTCATGTAATGAGCTGCACTGTCAGCATTGGCACTGTCACATAACGAGCTGCACTGTCAGCATTGGCACTAAGTCACGTAACGAGCTGCACTGTCAGCATTGGCATTAAGTCACGTAACAAGCTGCACTGTCAGCGTTGGCACTAAGTCACGTAACGAGCTGCACTGTCAGCATTGGCACTAAGTCACGTAATGAGCTGCACTGTCAGCATTGGCACTGTCATGTAACGAGCTGCACTGTCAGCATTGGCACTAAGTCACGTAACGAGCTGCACTGTCAGCATTGGCACTGTCACGTAATGAGCTGCACTGTCAGCATTGGCACTAAGTCAGCTGTACTGTCAGCATTGGCACTAAGTCACGTAACAAGCTGCACTGTCAGCATTGGCACTAAGTCACGTAATGAGCTGCACTGTCAGCATTGGCACTAAGTCACGTAACAAGCTGCACTGTCAGCATTGGCACTAAGTCACGTAACGAGCTGCACTGTCAGCATTGGCACTAAGTCACGTAACAAGCTGCACTGTCAGCATTGGCACTAAGTCACATAATGAGCTGCACTGTCAGCATTGGCACTAAGTCACGTAATGAGCTGCACTGTCAGCATTGGCACTGTCACGTAACGAGCTGCACTGTCAGCATTGGCACTAAGTCACGTAATGAGCTGCACTGTCAGCATTGGCACTAAGTCACGTAATGAGCTGCACTGTCAGCGTTGACACTAAGTCACGTAACAAGCTGCACTGTCAGCATTGGCACTAACTCACGTAACGAGCTGCACTGTCAGCATTGGCACTAAGTCACGTAACGAGCTGCACTGTCAGCGTTGACACTAAGTCACGTAATGAGCTGCACTGTCAGCATTGGCACTAAGTCACGTAACGAGCTGCACTGTCAGCATTGGCACTAAGTCACGTAACAAGCTGCACTGTCAGCATTGGCACTAAGTCACGTAATGAGCTGCACTGTCAGCGTTGACACTAAGTCACGTAACAAGCTGCACTGTCAGCATTGGCACTAAGTCACGTAATGAGCTGCACTGTCAGCGTTGACACTAAGTCACGTAACGAGCTGCACTGTCAGCATTGGCACTGTCATGTAACAAGCTGCACTGTCAGCATTGGCACTAAGTCACGTAACAAGCTGCACTGTCAGCATTGGAACTGTCATGTAACAAGCTGCACTGTCAGCATTGGCACTAAGTCACGTAACGAGCTGCACTGTCAGCATTGGCACTAAGTCACGTAACAAGCTGCACTGTCAGCATTGGCACTAAGTCACGTAACAAGCTGCACTGTCAGCATTGGCACTAAGTCACGTAATGAGCTGCACTGTCAGCATTGGCACTAAGTCACGTAACAAGCTGCACTGTCAGCATTGGCATTAAGTCACGTAACGAGCTGCACTCATTTTAGGGGATATTATTTCACTCACTGATAATGACTAACTTTAACAGGAAGTGTGAAACTCGATCCATTAGCTGAAACTAAATATTACAGGAGGAGGAGGAGGAGGATGAAGATGATACCACTCACTGTTAACCATGTAGGCCCACTTTAGGGGTAACCAGAGAGCAAGGTCTGATACTTGCTCTAGGTCACACTGTAAGCAAATGAGTGATGATTAAATCCAAACAAAACCAAGTTACTTCTCTTCTACCCAACCAATAGATCTCCGACTGAAAACTTCACTATAAAATCCAATAATGGGACCATCATCTCCCCAGACACCTATACAAAGCTATTAGGAGTAAACATTGACAATAAACTCAGATTTGATATACATATCAACCAAGCCATTAAGTCAGTCAACAAGAAACTTGGGACCCTATATAGAATTAAAGCCTTCCTTACCCCGAATGCCAGGGCAGCCACAGCCCATTCACACCTTCTCTCTACCCTACTATATGCCTCTCCTGTCCTCACTCACCTTAACAAATCTGATCTGGCCAAGCTCTCATCCTGCTATAATTACATTGCCAGGTTCGTTACAGGCCTACCCTACAGAACACGCCACTGTACTAACCTGAAAAAGCTTGGATGGATAGAATTCCCACACCTTCTTCACCAGTCCCAACTCATAGAGGCCTTCAAAATCCTTAAACAACCTGAGAATACCCCAGCACTAAAAAACTTAATGACTCCCTACTCCAATCTAAGCTGCATTCACTCAGCAAACAGACTCCTTGTCCAAACAACTAAATCTCTCAACCTAGGTGGTGACGCTATTTGCCAACACCACTGGTAAAATATGGAACTCTCTCCCAAATAACATCACGTTTGCAACTTCTCTAAGTCAATTCAAAAATAGTCTAAAACTCCACTTCAAGTCACACAGGCTATGTCCTTGCTCAAACCCAGACTAGCTCTGTGCCATTAACTAAAACATAAACAACTAGCTAAGATGATAAGTACTTTGTATACTGTGATAAAGAAATATGTATCCTGTCTAACTCTATGTCATTATACTGCCGACCGTCCTTGCTAATATGTTATTAATGTTACATTTGTAGTAATCTCAGAAATAGTAATGGCAGTCTTGTACTTGTATGTAAATAGCCTATGTTTTTGTTAAGTTCTTTCAGCTCATTTACTGTACCTAATTATCAATGTAACTCTGTTGGAGCTTTTCTCCCCGGGCCTCCGCTGAAAAAGGACATGTATCCAGTCGGACCATCCCGGTTAACAAATGTAAAATAAATAATAAAATATAAAATAATAAATAAATGGGGAATCAAACACTGTACCACAAAGATTACAGCTCACAATGACCCTTCTGCATTTTTAATCCCCTGAGATGTAACTATTATTGGTGGGTGTCATTGCTATTTATTCTGTTGTTGTGTTTTATTTCTGTTATAATCAAAGCAGTCACCCTAATACACACTACACCCCCACACACAGCTACCCGAGAGGGTGCTAGAAAGGCTTAGTCACTGTAAGTGGTGAGTCTGATTTTTTCGTTCTGGAATTACTGATAACATTGTGTCCCTTGGCAGCGTCTTTCTAATGATGCTATATTTGGTGATTTTGTTAGTAGTTCTGCACATGTAGCCCAGATCTTTTCAGATTATTAGAAGCACTTTGCTCACTTTGTGATGCCCAAGCTTTGTTGCTCAGCATGTTATGTTCTCAATATTATTTACACTTGTTTGTGTGATCTCTGTGCTTTTCTCTGGGATCTACACCTTGTATCTGGGAATATGAAGTAGAAATTTCAAAGGAAGAATATAAAAGGGAGGAGCTGCAGGGGGCATTTGACACACACATGGGAGGTGAGGGACTTGCTGCACTGCAAAAAAAAAAAAAAGTTTGTGTTTGGCTTGTGTAATTGATTTACTTCCAGAACTATGAATACATGTGTTTAGCTGAGCTGTGTACTTGACTTTTTAGATTTATGTAGTTCCAAGCAGACTAGTGAGCAGTTGGATTTTAATTAGATGCAGAAAACACTGTTTCTCTTTATGCTCTAACATTTCAGAATTCAAGGCATTGGCTTGTGGCATCTCTACAAGTTCAAAGCTAGGTACTGGGGAAACTCACTTTGAAAAATGAAATGCATTGTTATGAAGCCAGACCAGAGTCTGTCACATTTCACATGCCCTGGGTTAAGATCCACAACTCTTAGGTGAATTAAATCTACTTGTCATTTCCAAATATTGTTTCTGTGTGTGAAACTGTTTTCCATCTCAGATGGACATCTTTGCACATGAGAAAGCTGGCGGTAGGAAAGGAGCCTGAGACAGTTTAGTCTGACCATTTCCAGCCATTAAGTACCTTCCATTCTCAGTTTTATTTAACTGGCCAAGTCCACTGGACATCAGTGTCCCTGTTTAAAGGTTCTCTCTGGTTAAGTGAATTGCTTCCACAGATTGGAAGTAGAAACTGAAGTAATAAAAGTCTGGATTGCAGAAGCACAACTGCATGATGTCTTTGTCTTGTGTGGCTTTCACTTTGTACCTTTGCCTTCATGTTCTTGCCAGGTCCCTTACTGCACTGCTGTGTGACGGGATGTTTTGAGACATAATACTGCACTGCTGTGTGACGGGATGTTTTGAGACATAATACTGCACTGCTGTGTGACGGGATGTTTTGAGACATAATACTGCACTGCTGTGTGACGGGATGTTTTGAGACATAATACTGCACTGCTGTGTGACGGGATGTTTTGAGACATCATGGCTCTACATTACTCAAATGTGTGTTAATGAATTATTTTGGTGGGTCTCTGTAAGAACCCGGCTTGGATATGAATGGGCTCTTGTACTCTTTGCTGCATATTGAAAATGGGTAGGAGTTGAAAACGTTTGTGTTGTAGCTTATCGCCAAGTTCTCCCAATTCAAATATTATTTTTGACGTCCCTGAATAACCACATTAGTGCTTGGATTGCAGTTATGTGCCTCTCTTTGTTAGTAATTGCTCTTGTCATTCTGACATGCTTAGAATAATAAGGTTGGAGTTGTCTCTGAACGGGGCCCCCTGCTGCACATTAAGGGGGTGTATTTTCATATTCATTTATGGAAGTGTTCCAGCAGTGCAGTGTAAAAGATGATTTAATGGCAGGAGAAACCACTTCAGATTAAAAAAACGTTGCTATAATGTATTCAACTGCTATTAAGCACAATGCCTGAACTTGTTGCAAAGGTGGTGAGTAGTTAAGCATTATGCTGGAGGGGATAGTTAGTAAACGCATTCCATTAAAAAAAAAACACAGAAGGCTATGTTTTACTGACAAAAAACTTTTACATTTACAGAACAGTCTTCTTGTTAGGTATACATTGTCAGTTTGAGGTTTTATAGTTATTTGCTCCTCTCTCCAGGTGTCTGAAGTCTTTGAAGGTACCAGTCAATTATCGATAATGACATGGAAATGAGTCGAGGTTCTTTTTCCGTGTGCCAAGTGAACAGATTTTATTTCAAGCAATCACAGTCATACGATTCATAATTAATTGTGGGAATTAAATAGATGGGGTTGACGCAAGGCTAATTAGTTCTGTATGCCATTAGACAACAGAATAAGATAGATGATACAAACTCTTACTGCAGCCTTCTGATTATAAATCTTGGTGCCGCAGAATGCAGTGCCCACTTTTACATGTTCTGTGGGTTAATCATTGGTAGACTATAATAATCTAGTCACTCGCAGCCGGAGTCCTGAGAGCAGAACTACAGAAATCTAGTTTGTAAAACTGCTTTTAAATCCCAGAGGATACTCTTATTATACAAAACAATCAGCTGCTGGAAAATGCAGTGAAGTGTTTTGTTTTTTTTTTTTTCTCCAGGAGATGAAAAGAGTTTCTTCAAACTGAAATGCACCTGACGGATCTATTAGCAGTCTGATGCAGAAGAAATATCCATATAAGTAAACGGATCAGTTTAACAATGTCTAACAAGTTCAAATCTGTTGATTTTATGTGAAACCCAATGTAGAGGTAAGTCTTCCCTTTTTGTTGCTGCCCATGACTCAGACCCAGGCCTACCATTTTACACTTTCCTTCACTGCCTTAGATCTCTTTGACTCCCTAATGGATTGATGAACAGACCTAAAGCAAACTTTCAACCACAACAATGGACGCAGGGAAAAAATGTGCTCCTAAGAGATAAAGCTGAAACAATTCACAGATGTAAAGAATAATCCGGCATTAGTCTAGGGTCACATAAAGCACTCCAGTCTTCAAATAAAACACTACATTTCACCAATACTATATTTTGAAATAGGCATATGACAGCATAAAGTTTGTTTGTGTCTTTCAGCTTTTCCCGGTTAGGGGTTGCCACAGTGGAACTCCAGTCCGCTAATGATTGGCAGTAGATTTTTACATGCTGGCTTGCCGGGCCTAACGCACAACCTTCAACAAAGGAACACCCATTTATGCATGTCACCATACAGAAGATGCTCTAACTGAGAATCGAACGGGCAACGTCTAACTGTGAGCCGACAACACTACCGCAGCATTACCACCACAGTTATATGACAGCATAAAGTAAAAATGGAAATTGTAAAACTATACACTTGTGCCTTCTCGGTGTGTGTGTCTTCAATATAATATAATATATATATGGGTCCACTTCACTTCACCAAAATCCCATTTCACTGACATTCATTTCACTGAGACCAAATCACCTAAAGTTCACAACACTGACAACTTCATTTCACTGAATCTCATTTCACTGACAGCTTACAATGCTACATTTCACAAGACTAAATGGGAAACCATAGACAACCTCACAAAACCAAAGCCTACCTCTTTCCATAACTTAACTACTTATTTATCCTCGTAACAGAAACCAGACAATATAAAACCAAGCTAAGTGGGGAGCTGTGCCACCAACTATATATACAAACTCCAGGTCGCACTATATATATATATATATATATATATATATATATATATACACTCACACATATATATATATATATATATATATATATATATATATATATATATATATATATATATACATACACATGTAATATATATATACATACATACACATGTAATATATATATATATATATATATATATATATATATATATATATATATATATATATCAAACAAATCCCAGAACTGGCTGAAGGTATAGTCCACAAATAAAATGAACAAAGTTAGGCAAAAACGATCAAATAACAGCCAAAAACTGCCAAATGTAAAGAGTCAAAAAATCCAGGTTTTAATCAATGTGGAAGCTTTTTCATGTTCACCCGCTTCATCAGACATACATAAAAATGGCATCACTTCCTTCATTAAGTAGTTCAAATATGCATATGTCATATCCTGTTAAAATTTGTCATATCCTGTTAGAATTTTAAAGATACAACACCACTAAAAATATATATGTGTAATATATATGACAAAAAATGTCAAATAAAAATAAAAATACTTATCAAACAATACATTGAATAAAAATTAAAATTATCAAAAAATATATATATATGTATATACATTATCTGAGCGATCTAGCTTTCAACACAGGTTTCAACGGCACATGATCGTTCAGGCCCCTGCCTCGATGTGCCTAACCTTAATATCCATCTGACCTCAGAGAGCTCTGTAGTATTCACTAGATCACCTCCTCTTGGACTTTCAAAATGAACACAGAGAACCTGAAACAAAAAAACATGTCCTGCAAAAGACAGCATATGTTTGGCTATAGCACTATATGTCTCTAGTCTATTAAAGCAGTATAGATGGTCCCTTATACGCCAATAGGGAGCGATTTGTTTTGCCAACATAGAACATATAGCACTGTTGGCAACATGCCACATAGACTATATTCTTAGTGCTACAATCTGAATAACATCTAAGATCCCAAAGGCGTCCATCATTTGGATTTCTAAAAAACCTGGAAGTATCAATATATGCGCATTGGTGGCAGGACCCACATTTATGTGTCCCTAGATCATAGACTGGTCTATCATTAAACACATTGAGAGACAACTTGGGAAAACAAAGATGCTGTTTAAGGTTCTTCTGGTTACTGAAGACATAATGTGGGCAGTTCCCAACAACGCGCTGTGTATCACTATTGGCAGTGAGAATGTTCCAGTTGTCACATATCACTTGCTGTACAAAAGATACATTCTTGCCATATGGTAGAATCAAAGGAGTCTGTGAAGAAAAAGTAGGTACTCTA